>NC_046371.1:34501551-34801551 GCF_011125445.2 Fundulus heteroclitus
CAACACTGAAAATCTAGAAATACAGTGAAAGAATGTGTTGTGGGACAAAGAAAAACAGCGTTTGCCTTTTAGCGCTTTACAAGACTAGGTCACAAAATGTAGAAGATTTGTTTAAGATCTAAAAACATAAAAATTTCAATTAATAATTTTTAAGATTAAGGATTTTCTGTTATGCGTTAAAACTATTTTTAATTTATTAAGTCATGTATTTTACTTACAATTAGCCTTAAAGGAGCCTTGTCATGTGGTACTGTATTCTTTATGAATATCTATGCCAGTAAACCACTATGGTTGCCTACAAAGGTTTCTGAATAAATTATTGGCCGTGTTGGCTAATATATTTTGTATGTGTTTTACACTTTGTTTTTGCCCTGTTTGTTAGTAAAGAAAGGCTTTTGTGTATATTTACAACAACACCACATAACCGGATGTATGGAGCTGGGTCAGTGAGCAATAGAGGGTGACACGGGAGTGGATTGTCCCATCCCACTCCCACTGAAAAAAATTGTGTCCCGTCCCAATCCCGGGCTAGAGTAGAAAAAAAAGTCCTGGTTAAAATTACTCCCACTCCTATCCCGCTCCCACTCAGAATGACTCCGCTCCTGCTACACTCCCATCTTGTTGTCTTCATTACGATTTCTGGCAATACATTGAACCTGAATGTCTATGAAGGGTCAGTTAAGTTCCTGTTTTAGCTGCAGTTAAGGCCAGTTAAAGTAAAAGGAATATAAATAAATAAATATTAAATGTAACAAACAAAGAAACAGACCATGCTTAGTTGAATAAACAAAATGTAAAAGGTTGCCTTTTATTACTTCATTAAGTAATTGTTTCACATGAACAATAAAGTTACTTTTATGTTTCAAATTGCTGAATTTAAAGAATAATGCACCTATCAAGAGATCTATACTCAATTAAGAAAAAAGTTTAGAAAATGTACGTCAATGGTTCAAAAACTCAGTTTAGTAAAAGAAAAACATTTAATATCATTCATCATATTGATTATTTCCATTTGCAATAAATATCCATGAACTAATTAGGGTTTACTATCAGAACCAATGCATTCATCAAACATTAAACACATTCTTAGACAGACCTCTCAACTTTTATCAAAAGTTAAGAGTGAGATTATATTAATTTTAGGGGGTGCGGAGCTGGAGGCGGAGCTAACTGGACCCAGGAAAAGCCGGTCCAGTCAGCTCCGGCTCATTTTTATCCAACCAGACATGGAAGTAAACATGTTTTACTTTTGTTAAAAAGTGATAGAGAAGTGTTAACACGTTGTTCAGTCAGTGGGTTAAAATAGAAAAAAACACAACTGTTCAAATAATACTAAATAAAATAATAAAGTAGTTTTAGGTTATTGGCCGTATTATTACACTGTTGCACATTGGAAAATGAGTCCAGGAAACACGTTTTACAAGCACGGTACTGAGTGTTAACACCGTCACATTTAACTCTCCTCAAGTTTGTTAATATTTGCAACTTTACAGTCGCTCTGTGACTTTAATAGATAAGTCCTTACTTCTGACTTTACGTTGCAAATCCAACTTTTTCAGGTTGAGTTCACCACTAGCGGTTGATTATGGAGCGCTCCATAGTTAATCGCCCCCATTCTGTTTTTCAGCGCTGGCGGAAAAAATAGACTGGAAGCACTGTTGACTTCGTGTAGTTCTTTTGACTTGCATTATAGTTTAGGTTTCTTGGAAAAAAACGACAAAATGGCGGCGGCAAACCCACATTTTTGATTTTCTATTTTTTTGGCATCGATCCTAGTTTATTGTACCTGCTATTGGTTTACTCCCACTCCTGTCTGCTCCCGTTGATATTTAATCCTGTACCGTCCCAATCACGTGCTATTTACTAATGTTGACTCCCATCCCATGTGATTCCCACGGGAATCACATGACCCGCGGGATTCCCGACAACAATGGTCAGCCTCTAGTGAGCAACGCCCACGGAGGTACAACCGGTATATTCAGATTGGTCTTCGACCCGCGCTGATCTGGTCACTTTACTTCAAGAGAGGCATTGCAGGTCTACAGGCTCTGACAGTAGCGGCATCAGTTGTCACCATATTGCTTTCTGATAGTTCTGTGGTACTGCCGGCAGATGGCACAACAATGCTTATGTCTGCTGATTGGGCACAAAGCTTCCCATCCCCTTGTCCGTTAGACGAATCTTATCTGCTCATCAAAATTATTTCGTTTTTTTAGTATATACCCTCCTGACTGCCCTGGCTATATTGCCACAGATGATGGCCGTCTAGTTTATGAAGGCTAGTTATCTAAAAAACCTTCAAGGATAAAAAATATAAGAAAATTTGAATAGAAGAGTTTTGTTACTCATCCTTTTTAAATGTTCATGTTGTTATTTTCGGGAAGAACGTTTATTGAAATCCACATGGAAGTTTATTTGATATCTTCTGGAGCTTTATTTCAGCTGTAAATGAAAAATAACCTGGACTCCACCGAGGCAACGTGCATGCATCATTGCTCACACACCAACACGCAAGCAAATGATTTTCTCTAACTGGCAGAGCAGCAGGGAAACCGTCCAGTGAAGTTTTCTGTGCCGAGCCGGTAATTGCAGGTGTCTGTTTCACCTGAACGTTAGTCATTTCTGGGAGCTGCGAGTCGTGTTTATGTGTGTGTGAAAGTTCAGCTTGCCTTGTAAGGTTGATGGCAACCCAAGCAGCGTGGCGAGCCCTGCTGCATCTCCCCCCGCTGAGCGTTTTGATTAGAATTTCAGATCTGTCATTCATTGCCTTCTTCCCCCAGTGTCCCAGCGTCTACTCCAGCAGCATTCTCTGTTTTCCTCTCCCACCTCCAGCCTCCCATGAGAAAGTTATGTCACAGAAGAAGGCGTACAAGTTGTTGGCTGTGAACATGTGCAATGAGCTGCAATTAGCCCACATATTGTTTTACTGCATTGGTGTCTGATAAGTAACAGATGGTTTTTATTACACTGAACATATTGAACGCCAGCATATGCGTGGAGTTCCATTTCTGCTAGACAGCTTTTCTCTCACCCAGGATTCTGAGGAGGATTTGGGCAGAAAGGAGCCTAATGTATTCCTTTGTGTAACTGCTCCTGAGAAAATGGGTCAGTAAAGTTTTAAATTCAGCGGATACCATTAGATTTTTACCGTGTGCTAATTTGTGATGTAAAGACAGGACTGCTAAGGGAAAGAACTGAACCTTGATTATGTGTGATCCGAAGCCATGGTGACCCCTAAAAGAGAAAGGCGGACAGAACATGTCCGATCCGACGAGGACTGCAGTTTTCTCTCTGTTCATGAAGAACGGGATTCTGCGTCTGTTTAGGCAACTTGGATTTCCTTTTATTCAATTCAGTGTTAGCAGCATGGGTCTAATAAAACAGTTAGTTAGCAAGGACAATGCCACAAAGATATAAGTTTAAAGATTTATTACAGGAAGGGGGTGAAGAGATGAAGGGATGAATGAGATTGGCTTGGTCATCTGGTGAGAATGCTGGAGGCCTTGGGAGATGAAGACTCAGTGTGAGGGTGAGGTCTTTGGGAAAATTCATTTACATGTATAGGACCCCACAAATGGAACAAAAAAATAAGTAAAACATGGTTATGAGATGGAGGGTTGGAAAAGGGGAATGAGGATGATGGGATGAAGGTAAGGAAATGGTAAAGGAGGATGGGGTTGGAGAAATGTAACAGACTGAGAATAATGGGATAACAGGGTATAAATAGTGCTGCTAGATAAATTGGAGATGTGGGTTTGGTTGTGGTCCAGATCCCAAACTTAAGTTAACATATTAACTTCATTTATATATAGAACTTTTCTGCTCTTATGTAAGATACAACCCTTACAGTGGAAAGTTGGCGAAAGACACCAAACAAACGGCACATGACAAAAGGTCAGTTAAAGGAATCGTTTTTTTTTGTTTTGTTTTTTTTGTTTTACAATAATTCCCTTACCAGTAACAGACAGATGTCCTATTACAGTGAGTTTGTGGAAAGTGAGGAAATGCTCGGAGCTGTGGAAGGCTTGGTGCTGTTTTAACGGCCAAATAACTGTTTTGTTACTAGGCCAAAGTTAAGTTTGGTTGAGGCTGCCTGACACATCAGTCTGGACCATCAGCATCTAACATTTCAATCTGCTGGAAGTGTGCCTAGAGTGGAGGAAACTTGGATGTTGCTGGATGCCACTTTTGGGCATCAGAGACGGCACCTTCCTCTACTTTCACAGGTTTTTACATTTTTTGGAAATGACCCGGTGAACTCACAATCAGCAGTTCTTGCTAGAATTCACAGCTTTGTGTGCAGTCTAACTCACACAGGGCACATTAGCATATAGGTAACATTAGCAGAATATCACAGAATAGTGCTATTTAATAAATTAATCTCTCTTAAGCATTACAACTGATCAATTTTATTATCAATCTAATGTGAATATTTTTCATTCCCCATCAAATGATGAGTTAATATTCATTAAAAAGGCCAGGAGTTTATCTCTCAGCATTATGGCTGCATATCTAGTCAGAGATAAGAGCAAATCATCCAAACCCCGTGAAAAAGGAATCTTTGTGTTCAATCAAGATGAGTGAACCCATCATCAGTGCTCCTTTTTGTAGCAATTACTGTCCCCTCCTTACAGCTGCGCTCCTCAGCAGACATCATGCACAGCAAGTCACGTCAGTGTTGGACGGACACAAACTGTTTTCTGTGGTGACGGCAATTTCTTTTCAGATGTGTTGTCAGTTAATGATTTATAATTGAATGAAAAAGTTTTTTCTTCATTCTGACACCAGTGATGATGACACAAGTTTTTTTTCAAGCAGGATCGTTTGTAATTCTTTGAAACGTTTTCTAATTGTATTGTTTATGTGGGCCAAATTAGTTAGGTTTAAGCAGCAATGAGGTGAAGTCATTTAAACTTAAGTAAATGACCATGCACAAATTCACAGCAACCCATGACTGTTAGGAAAAAAACAGCCCGTTATCTCCTCATTCACAGGCTGTGAATCTGAATCTCTTTAGGGGTGTGAAGCTCAGCCAAATGACTGTTAGTTAGGGGATGCACTCTTTAAGTTTTTGATCATGATGCAGAAGGTTACTGATTATTGATGCAACATGATCAATATCAGATTCCTTTACAGTAAAAGTTTAATTGAACTTTGTAGTTAGATTCTCCTTTTCCCATGTGGACCTTTGATATTGCCCGCCTGATGGTCCGCTGGTTGACAGTGGCCGGTTAGATCATCCAGCTGAAACTGTGGCACATGGTTCTTCATTTTTGTGTTGTTTTTAAAATTTTCCTGTTGCATTAACACAGCCTGCATATTCTGTGGCTCTTGTTCAAGTTTCTTTTCTTTAGTGAACTGGGTCCTGGATGCATGTATTGCTCATCCATCTCCTTGTGACTCTGTTATGTGGTCATCATTAACTTAGGTGCATCTATATTTTGCTTTTTGCCTTTCTAAAAATATGGTTATCAATTATCATTAAGATCAAGGGCATAACCATTATCTCAGAAGTGAGTGGGACGTATTTTTTCAGAGGTCTATTGAGTGATTTATCATCTTCTCACTTTCAATCGCACCTCTTCTTAGTGGCTCAGGAACCGCACAATCAGTACAGCATCAGGGGACTGACCTCAGTTCTTTAAACTAACAAATTAAAATTTTTAGCTGCCAAACTCTGGTTGAGTTAACACAATGACCCTCTGATGTCTACGGGCAAGTAGCCAGATCTATGGGTGCCAAATGAAAACACTGAACATGAGATGTTTGGTTAAAAAAAACATTCCAAATTGTTGTAATTATTTGCTTACAGGAATCGTACGCAAATGCTATAAATTGCATTAGCAATCGAACATGGCACAACCTTATCACACAATGGAATGGGAGTGACACGGTAACGTTAAGAAGCCACATAATTGTATTCATTAGCATGAAAACTGAAAGTGACACAATACTAAAATCCACATTTTAGCCAAAAGTAACAGATGTGCAAAATTAATCAAGATAAAGAAAAATGGTAGGACATATCCCTGCTTCATTTAAGAACATGAATATTGCAGAAGTCAGAAGTCAAATAAAATCTGAAAATAAATGTTTAACAAGTAAATATCCATCCCCTGCTCTATCTCTGTGTGCAGGCTCTCCCTGACTGTCAGTGATGCAGCCTGGTGTCTGCCCTGACTCATGGCCTTCTCCTTGGATGACCTAATACAGATTAAACATATTTTAGAGTGTAATTGAGGGTTATTCTGAAATATCTGTGAAAACACTGTCCTAATAACTGATTGGTTCCTTCTTACAGATAGATATATTTGTCATAACTGAGAAGAGAGACTCTGAATGAAAGCAACTACGGAGGTAGTAGATCAGTTACAGAGTTTAATTGAAAACTGTGTTTTCAATAAAACTGGCTGGAGGAAACAAGCTTGATCTGGGAAACGCGGAACGTGGGGTGTACACGAAGATGAGGAGGAAGTTTTAGACGGACTGCTGTGGGACTGATGATTCGGTCTATTTTAAATGGACCGAGGAACCGGGGAGCCATCTTCTTTGAAACAGCCTTTAATGGGAAGTCCTTTGAGGAGGACTTCTCTTGTCCCGGGGTGCAGGTGGGTGCTGGAAAGCGTTTGCGGTCTGTGATCCTTTTATCCCGGATGGAGGTGCGTTCAAGGGCTGCTTGGGTCTGGTCCCAGAACCTAGGACCTAGACACTGACAGAAGTCACACCAGACCCTGGAAATAGACTGTGGACTGTGGTCGGAAACTATTTCTGTAGGTAGAACATGGAACTTGAATACATGGTTAATCAGGAGCCGGGCTGTCTGATGCGCTGACGGGAGTCCGGACAGGGCCACCAGATGGCATGCTTTGGAGCACCGATCTATGATGGAGAGGATGACTGTCTTGTGGTTGGATGGAGGGAGGCCAGTGACGAAATCCAAGGCTATGTGAGACCAGGGGCGGCTGGGTCTGGGTAGCGGTTGGAGAAGGCCAGCAGGAGGTCTACAGGAACCTTTATTCTTGGAGCAGACAGGGCAGGCTGAGACAAATTTTGCGACAAATGTTAAGAGATGGCCACCAGAAGTATCGCCGAATGAAGGCGATGGTACGGCTAGAACCAGGATGACCAGAGAACTTCGAGGAATGACCCCAGCGGATTACTTGGGAACGGACAGTTGAAGGTACATAGAGTATTCGAGGGGGACCGCCACCGGGGTCTGGTTCATTAACTTGTGCCTGTTGTATTTGTTTCTCCAGTTCCCAATTGACTGCTCCCACAACACAGGACTTGGGGATGATGGTTTCCGGTTCTACGGAGTCTTCAGTGGTGCAGAACAGTCGAGACAAGGCATCAGGCTTGGTGTTCTTAGAACCTGGGCAGTAGGTGATAGTGAAATTAAATTGGGAGAAGAATAGTGACCATCGGCTGTGGCGGGAATTCAGACGTCTGGCGGACTGGGTGTATGAGAGGTTTTCATAGTCGATCCAGATGATGATGGGCAGCTCTGTTCCCTCCAACCAGTGGCGCTACTCCTCTAAAGCCAGCTTGATGGCCAACAGCTCTCGGTCTCCCACGTCGTAATTTCTTTCAGCGGGTGAGAAGCATCTGGAGAAGAAGGCGCAGGGATGGAGTTTCCCATCGGAGGTAGACATCTGGGAAAGGACAGCTCCAACCCCTGAGTCTGAGGCATCAACCTCCAGGGTGAACTGGACAGGGTAGGGGAGAATGGGAGCTTGAGAGAACCTCTTTTTCAGGAGTTGGAAGGCTTGATCGGCTTCGGATGACCACAGGAAGGTCCTTTTGGTTGAGGTAAGAGCTGTAAGAGGTGAAGCTATGACACTGTAGTTCCTGATGAAAACCCTATAGAAGGAATCGTACAGCAAACCCCAGGAAGCGCTGAAGTTGCTTACGGGTCTTGGGAGTGGGCCAGTCTGTTACTGCTTCGACCTTTCCAGGGTCCGTCTTCACCTGTCCACCCTCAAAGATGAAACCGAGCAGAGGCCACTATATCTGGCCTCTGCTCTCCCTACTTCTGTTCTTTCTTTCGTGGCAATAAAGATGTTTTGTAAAAATGTGGAAAGCCACAGTGAGCACAAGTTATACACAGAAATGAAATATGGTTGTGTTTATTCTCGTCATAGGCATGATGTACTGGCATGTATTACCGAGTCATCTTTTGGCTAACATTATCTGCATCACGCATGTAACAGCAATCAACTTGTATGGTATATTTGTAAAAAAATTAAAAAAACAAAAAAAAAACAATTATTAAAGTTTTCTGCCTTTTGCTGGCTCTGGCTGGTTTGCTGAATACCCTGACACGTGCGTGCACACAGTGTGAAGCACTGCTCAGCGGTTGCACATCTTCCGTCTGTGATCCATAGCAGTTTGCTTATGGTGAGTTTAAAGACGGCTCAGAAAAACACCTCATAATATGTAAATTGCGTCTTAAACGGTCATAGCAGCTGAATAAGATTGGGGACGGGGGCAAAGGGCACAGATTTGAAAAGTGAAGATGACATGTCCCACTTGTACCACCCATCCGTTACAGCCATTATTGAGATATCCACGTTTTTACATTTGTAAACTGATTCTGCTAGACTGGCCGCACCCCACCCCTAATCTCTGGAAATACTATTTCTTCTTTAGTGCCCTCTTACACCTCTTGTGGTTTTTGATCTCAAACTAAGTGAATCTGACTTTTGCTTATTCACTGAGAGCCTTTAAATAATGGCCTTACGTTGTAATTGATTCAGTTTGTCACTTTGTAAATTATTAGCATACAGGAGTGGGTATTTCATACATAATGCATCAACCCTAAAAAAATTCAAAAAAGCTCTATTAGTTGTAATATCCTTAATTCAGCTTTAATATGCATGTATTCCTTTTAGGTTTGCTAATATATTAACTTTGAAAATAAAGGAGATACAAATGGAGATGAATCCTCTTTCCATTAGAAATAACTTGCTAGATCTACTGCTCATTGTGTTCAGAATCAGAATCAGAAATACTTTAATAATCCCAGAGGGAAATTACAGTTCCAGTACAACCATCCATCACATACATCACAAACATTTCGGGGGAACGATTTGCCTGAGGCCTTGCTGCCAAGGACCCCGCCTGACACGGTTTCCATAGAGTGCTGCCTTTAACTCTGTGGAAAGATAGGATAGCCACATTTGGGGAGGGATAGGAAAAAAAAAGGCATATTTCACACTTTATCCTTAACCAGGATACAGTTTGAAATATCAAACAACCTCTGCACGAGAAAAGCACATATGACGAGACAACATTTAACCAGAGGGTTTACATTGGAGACTTGTTGCATGTAAATTCATGTAGACTATGTGCATCAGTTGTGTGAGTGTGTAGTGAATGTTTGTTCAGTTTTTCCATGAAAGCTGACCAGAGGGCCATTGTCCTTGATATGATGGAAAGTTTATCAACCAGCACCACAATTCTGAACGCATCCACAGATGTCCACGGGAGAGGTGGGAGCGGGGGAGCATTTCTGCGCCCTCTCACCATACCATCCAGGGGAGTTTTAGATAAGTGGGGAAGCCAAATCCAAATACACTATTTGTTTTGAGAACAAGCTGCATCAACTTTTCTGTCAGCTTTAATGTCCTTTGTCACTGGCTCCACATCTCTAATCCAATATTCCAAATTTGTTGGGCTTTTTTCTGCATTTCACATCCAGATTTATCCCATCTCACCTCTGAGTTCAACCATCGTAGCCAGCCTGTGTTCCATCACATCTAGCCTGCGGCTCTGCTCCTCCAATTTACGGTTCTGCTCGTTCACAGCCTTAGTGATCGCATCATATGCGGCCGGCAGCCTAATCATGGCCATATTTGCTACCGACGTTCCCTAAAGTTGTTGGTACTTCAGAAGTCCTCCGAATCCAAATAGAAGAAATCCGAGTATCATGAATCCAAACATGTATACGTCTTCAATGTCCTCGACTAATGAAATCGAAAAACACACCATTTTCTACCTTTTCCAAGAATCGAGGGTGTATCCCATGAAGTGTGTCCTGTCAGGACAGGACAAGTCCCCTTTTCCCTGCCTTCCCGTCGAAAAAAATTGATCAATAGCATTGAGATACCAGCTGACCAGAGCCATAGTTACCAGAGTTCGGATGATATGAATAGAGAGCTCAAAAAGACAAGACAGCAGAAGCAGGGACAGCAAGGTGGGGTGGGGGGGGGGGGTCTTGCGGGCAGGAGTTAATGCGACCTTCACCACCGAGGGACAGAACAGTGTTCGGTCAAACTGAGTGAGTTCACCACCATTGCATTATTCTTTCAAAATATGGGGCAGAGCAGGTGATGTTAATGTTGAAAATGTCTTGTTGTAACTGCACAACCTGAGGTGTGGTTTCTTTTTGCAGATGTAGTGTGTTGGTAAATGGTTTATGGCTGGATTAATAGGTCGCTTCCTTTATTTTGACTGTGCGTCTGCCAAGCCACATCTCAAGTAAATCTGTAGAGAAATCGATCTAGTTGGATTCGTGTGTAACAATAAGCGGTTAAGTTTAAGTAGCCCATAAATGTAGTTATAAGTAAGTCACCATGCACAAATTCCCAATCACAACAGAAAAACCTGGCTGCTCATTCACATGCTTCATCTTTTTATCTCATTTTGACCGCTGAGCTCAGCCAAAAGGGAATGTTAGTACTCCCCGCCAGCATCTCACCGCACTGCCCTCAGCATTCAGGCCGCTTGTTCTCAAGGACAGCCCTGCCTTGTCAACACTCTAAGATATCTTTGTCTTTTTCCTCTACGTTTTCACTTCTGTTCTTGTATTCTTGTTGTTTTCTTTTAGTCAGTTCAAACAAGCTTCTTAGAGTACATTGTAATAATTGGCATCAATGTGATCATTAAGGGCTCATAATCCCTGATTAGCTATTTCTATTTACAATGCTTGCCTTGTTATATTATTACTTTGGCTTCTTGGCAAACTGCGCAGAGATGAGGATGTACAGTATTTACAAGTAGTTGTTCAGAGTGTAGTGATTCTCAGTGGTTAATTAGGCTTCTAAGGAGGGGAACACTTTATTGGGTTATTGCTAAGGGAGTTAGACTTAGCCGCTGTATGATAAATGCTGTATGATAATTGCTGTATGTACAGATGGTATGCAGCCCTATAAATTGCAATATATTGTAGCTTCAAGCTGATGGAATCCCTCTTTTAGTAAAAAAGATCTGCGTTGAATTTGAGTCTACACGTAGATCTTCTTTTATATGTGGGCCGGTTGGTATGTAATCTGAAGTTGCACAAAACAAGCAGCTGCTGGAGACGTATTTTCCATCTAGGACTTGGTAAGCAGAAGGGTGTGCAGAAATGCCATATGTAAGTTAGTTCTGAAGTGACAAATTATTACATGCATTTTTTTTTGTGTGCAACCTTTTTTTCTGAAAATTAACATGATAAACTGCAAAATTGGATCTGTGTTCCCTCATTTAGCCCTTATATGGAGTTTCCAAACACTTTTATTTAGCTTTATTTGTAACAAGGGTGAAGTTTTATAAACGGGTATCTTTTATGGTTTAACTGTTGTTAAATAACTTGTTGATACGATCTTAGTTTTTAAATTGTGACTCAGTGCACATTTACATGCATAGTTAGAACAGTTAGACAGGATCAAGACTGTGGAACAAATGTTTTTCAACTTTTTACAAGATTCATGTAAAGCAAATTAGCAACATTGTCACACTAATCAATCCAAAACAGCCAAAGAGTTATTTAAGCAACTTCATCTTTGCTTCAGATTCTACCCAAAAGTAACCTGGAATTCTTAAATTTTACTTTAAATGTTTAGTGAAAATTAATATTATTGTCTTTTTCTGCCTCTTTTGCTTTCTTTGGGAGAAAACACCACAACACGTGCAGTACTATTGTACAATACACATTGTTTCCCAAAATACTCATCCAAATCATTGAATTCAGATGTTCTGATCAATTCCATGGTCACACATGTATAAAATGCAGTCCCTAAGCATGCAGACTGTTTCTATAAACATTTGTTGAAGAATGAATTGCTGTAAGGAGCTTAGGGAATTGCAGTGTGGGCCCCTGTGGGCCTTTTCCTAGTAAAATGACTGGTGCACAAAGCAAGGCTCACACAGGCATCAGTGAGTCAGTCTGGTGTGGAAGAAGTTGTCTGGCCAGCACAGAGCCCTGACCTCTGTCTGATAGAACCTCTTTAGAATGAGTTAGAGCAAGCCATGCTTTACATCAGTTTTTGACCTCACATGAACACATCTGGAAGACTGGTAAAAAAAAAAAGAAGCTCATAAACACATTCCAAAACCTCATGGAAGACCTTCTCGGAAATGTGCCGGGCAGGCAGGGGACCCGATATTCAAACCAGACACAGTGTTACGCATTAAAAGGTTTACTTTCAAAGGCCTGAACAGACAGACAGGAACAACCTGGAGAGCTTGACGTAGCAGAGAGATGAATACTCACTGCACTTGGCTTGGGTCAGATGCGGGTTGGTCTGGGCTGAGGTAGGCAGACAGATCCAAAAGGCTAAGCAAGGCTCCTGATAATAGTCCTGATAATAGTCCAGGTCGTGTCCAGTAAACAAACAGACGTAGATGTCTGACAAGAACTTGGCAAGGCAGGAAAATCTGTGGAACACGGTTGAAGTAAAAAAACATGGAACAAGGCAAGACAAACGCTGGACATCAACTGACTCTAAACTTTCAATAATCTGGCCCTGTCTTGCTGTTTGAAGACTTCTTATAAAAAGCTCGAAACAGATGAAGAAGATGAGCTTGGTTGCAGTGGCTGTGAGGCAGCAATGCAGCTGAGGTGAATAATCCTGTTCATGACTGCATGGAGAGGAGGAATGACAGAGTGCAGACAGGCCTGATCATGACATTCTCAGAAGAGTTTACGTAGTTATAGTTGCAAAGGGTGTCTCAAGGTATTATTTAACCCGATGGATTAAGAATAGGATATCAATCAAGTTTGCATGTGTGGAAAGGTATATGAGTGAATGCTTTTGGAAATGTAGTGACCTTTATGGTATGTGGTAAAACTTAGCATTAAGGGTTGTGGTTTTGACGACCACTGGGATAAAATGTCTGTTTTAGCTACAAGCACATTTTGCAATAAAGTGATTGATTTGATGAACTGCGATACAGATCTCCAAATAAATATTTTCAGTTAAACTGATGTTATAAAAATTCTATAAAACAATAGCCTGACTAATTAAAAAGTAAATATCTGTATTTGTGGTATTTTTACTGTTTTTGTATAGAGGGTCTTTGAGCTGACTCACACATATATTACATATGAATTAGACGTATTGAGTAGGAAATGGACTTCTATCACCTTTTGCATCAGCAGAGGGGATATGGGAAGTTTTTCACGGGCACAACCAATATTCTACTGCTCAACCCCCAAATGCATTTTCCTTCAATTCAATTCAATTCAATTTTATTTATATAGCGCCAAATCATGAAACATGTCATCTCAAGGCACTTTACAAAATCAAGTTCAATCATATTATACAGATTGGGTCAGATTATACAGATTGGTCAAAAATGTCCTATATAAGGAAACCAGTTGATTGCATCAAAGTCCCGACAAGCAGCATTCACTCCTGGGGAACCGTAGAGCCACAGGGAGAGAGTCGTCTGCATTGTACATGGCTTTGCTGCAATCCCTCATACTGAGCAAGCATGAAGCGATAGTGGGAAGAAAAACCACCCATTAACGGGAAGGAAAAACCTCCGGCAGAACCGGCTCAGTATGAACGGTCATCTGCCTCGACCGACTGGGGTTACAGAAGACAGAACAGAGACACAACAAGAGAAACAAAAAAGCACAGAAGCACACATTGATCTAGTAATCTGTTCTACATTAGATGGTAGTAGCGGTGAGCCGTCTTCTCTGGATGATGTCACAGTTAACAGAACGCCAGACCAGGTGTACCTACTATGAAGAAAAAGAGAGAGAGCAAAAAGTTAAAAGCTGAAATGACGACAGTCATTTCAATATAATACAATGCAAAACTGGAGAACAGTATACTGAAGAACAGTAGAAATCAGTAGATTGAGAATTAGACCCTGATGTCCTCCAGCAGCCTAGGCCTATCACAGCACAACTATAGAGATAGCTCAGGGTATGAGACACTCTAACTATAAGCTTTGTCAAAAAGGAAAGTTTTAACATTAGTCTTAAAAATAGATAGGGTTGTCTGCCTCACGGACCAAAACTGGGAGTTGGTTCCACAGGAGAGGAGCCTGATAGCTAAAGGATCTGCCTCCCATTCTACTTTTAGAGACTCTAGGAACCACCAGCAGACCTGCAGTCTGAGAGCGAAGTGCTCTGTTAGGAACATACGGGGTAATCAGAGCTCTGATATATGATGGAGCTTGATTATTAAGGGCTTTATACGTTAGAAGGAGAATTTTAAATTCTATATTTGATTTAACAGGAAGCCAATGAAGGGAAGCTAAAATTGGAGAATATGATCCCTCTTGTTGATTTTCATCAGAACTCTTGCTGCAGCATTTTGGATCAGCTGAAGACTTCGAACTGCATTTTGTGGACTTCCTGATAGTAAAGAATTACAATAGTCCAGCCTTGAAGTAACAAATGCATGGACTAGTTTTTCAGCATCACTCCTGGACAGAATGTTTCTAATTTTGGCGATATTCCGGAGGTGAAAAAAGGAAACTCTGGAAACCTGTTTAATATGGGATTTAAATGACATGTCTTGGTCGAAAACAACACCAAGATTTTTAACTTTATTACCAGAGGCCAAGTTAATGCCATCCAGATTAAGGGATTGATTAAGAACTTTATTTTTTGAAAACTCTGGCCCAAAGATTACAACTTCTGTCTTGTCAGAATTTAAATGCAGGAAATTTAAAGTCATCCAGCTTTTGATGTCATCAAGACATGTCTGCAGTTGAAGTAACTGATTGGATTCATCAGGATTTATGGATAAATATAGCTGAGTGTCATCAGCATAACAGTGGAAATTAATCCCATGCTGTCTGATAATTTTGCCAATCGGAAGCATATATATAGTAAATAGAATTGGTCCAAGGACTGAACCCTGTGGTACTCCACAAGTGACCCTAGAGTTTGAGGAAGATTTATTATTAACATGAACAAACTGGAATCTGTCCGACAGATAAGATTTAAACCAGCCTAATGCTTTTCCCTTAATCCCTACAGTATGCTCAAGTCTTTGTAAGAGAATATTGTGATCAACTGTATCAAATGCAGCACTGAGATCTAACAGGACAAATATAGACACAAGTCCATTATCTGAGGCCATGAGAATATCATTGGTGACCTTCACCAGAGCTGTTTCAAGTGCTATGATGAGCTCTGAAGCCTGACTGAAACTCCTCAAGTAGGGTCGTTACTTTGTAAATGTTCACATAGTTGATTAGCAACTACTTTCTCAAGAGTTTTAGATAAGAAAAGAAGATTAGATATAGGTCTGTAATTTACTAACTCATCTTGATCAAGAGATGGTTTCTTAAGTAAAGGTTTAATAACAGCTACTTTAAAACCCTGTGGTACATATCCATTTACCAAGGATAGATTAATCATGTCTAAAATAGGACCACTGATCAGAGGGAATACCTCCTTAAACAACTTGGTTGGGATTGGGGTCTAACATACAGGTAGAAGGTTTAGATGAAGCTAAAATTTTAGATAGCTCAGAAAGCTCTACTGCTTTTAATACAGTTCAGACACTCCGCAGGTTCTAAGGATTCCTCCAATGCTGCCTCACTTACGGAGGACGAGGTAATCATGTTTGGGAGGATGCAATTATTTTATTTTTAATGGAATCAATGTTATTTATGAAGAATCCCATAAATCATTACTGCTAAGAGCTAAGGGAATGGATGGCATCCAACAGAGCTGTGGCTCTGGGTAAGTTTTGCGGCACACTGTACACTGAAGAGAAATCTAGTGATTATTCTTATTTCTCCTCAATTACTGACTGAAAAACTATGCTGCTCTAACTCTGCGAAGGGTCTTGTTATACAACAATAGACTGTTCTCCAGATTAGGTAGGATCCTCTTGGTGTTGGTAGAGCTGCCACTCCAAGGGTACCTTAAAGGGGGCCATTTAAGGGGAAATAAACTGGCTTTCCAATAGTCTAAGATTTGTTGGCAAAAAAGACAACTTTACAACAAAGAAAACAAAACTTTCTTAACATTTTTTGCTATGTTTATATGCATAAGATGCAGATTTTAAAGCTAGCAGACACTGCAGTACTTGAGCCAAAGCATTTAAAAAAATGTATCAGTTATTGCTAAAATGGCATTTTAGATTTGTTTAGATTAGTGATGTTTTGATTTTCAGATTTCTTATTAAGGATAAAATGTTAATTTTAATAAATTAGTATATGCTACTTGTTAAACCATGACACATGTAATTTATTCTTTAAATCTCCCGTAGCATAATATCTAGATGAGTATTTAACACTGTATTGTAATTTCATCCGGCACATGGCTGACATGATTTTCACCGGATTGACTGAGACAATGACAGTATTTTTTCTCACAGCTAATGGCTTTCTACTTATTTATGTGCTGAAAGTATTTCATACAGCAGCTGTCCCCTGCATCAGCAGTGTCAAAGAGTCATCCTGTTATGATGAAAACAGCTCAGTGGCTTAAGTTTCCTGTTTCCATCTCACCCGGGGCTCTGTAAGCCTCCTGAAGACACAAACAGCTCTTTTACCTCATGGGGACATTTTATTGGCTGCAGAGCATATCTCCGTCCCATCCGACATGTCACCTTCAGAGGGATCTGGAGATAGCGGGAGCATCAATGTGGATGCTTGCTCTTAGTGGGTGTGTGACAAAACGGGCAGCCTGGGTAGAGTTTTCATTCCTGAGCCCTTCACCCTTGACTGTTACAATAGAGCATTTTATCTTCCTCTTCATTCATCTTGGACACAACAGGCTGCAAAGAGCAGGGAAGCATAAATAATGCACTTTATACCACAGGCCGCCTAGATGCTTCAACAGCGCAGGTGGGCCATATAGCAGTGCTGATTATTGGTGACCTGCACACAGTGTTGTATGATATAAGAATATAAGGATATGAGATAAAAGCCCAAAATGTGCTGTGATATCTGTGTTTTAGGGGGTGCCATGCTGAGTTTAGGCAGTAAGGTTGTGTAATAGTGGACTGTTATGCTCCTTAAGCAAATAGCTGTTTTTCCTAACTGTGCTGTTAAAACTTGATCAGTGTGCAGAGTGTACATCAAATACCGTTATCTTGGTGCAATCAGATGCAAGAATGTCTCCAGTGAGTTTTGTGGTGTGGGAAGGTTCCCCAGATGGAATTCCTTTTTTTGCAGATTGATAATAAATCAGTCTGCTATTTGTTCAGCTGGCAGCTTCATTGTGCAGAATGAATAGCAGGTAGCAATGATTGAGATGGACAGGGCAATTCAGAAATGATATGGGCAGATTAGATAGAAAAGTATATTAATTAGTCTTAGTTCTACTGTGTAATCTTTCTGCTTGACTGCAATTTAAAGTCATGCATAGCAATTTTATCAGGTTTCTTGCATTTCTATAATTTGTGAATCAATTTTAATTTAGCTTTGAGAACCATACCCTAATGAAATAAGATACTGAAAGCCATTTTTATACCATGGCAAATCCTTTCAAGGCACAGGGTTATATTTAGTTAACAGCAAAAATTAAGTTTAATTACAATATTACAATAGTTTAACTTCCTTAATTAGGCCAAAACCAATTGAATGGGGGGGCAATTCAGCCCTTATTGGCAAAATATATAATTTAAAATGTCACTTTCCTGTTTAGCAAGACAGAAGCCAAAATAACACTTTTAGTATAAGTGTTAGCATCCTTTATTGAAATATGTGCCTTTGATTGCATCGTGCATTATTTTATTTCATTATAATTTGTCAATGTTAGTGTGCCACTCTGCGCTTCCATTTGCCTGTTAACTTTCTATTGATACAAATGCACTTTCCTACTAAGGGACACATAACACCTGGTTCTAGAATGAAATGAATTCTGTTTCAAAACATTCATGGATCTGTTGCATAAAAAAGAACACTATACAGTATTTTTTTTTCTTTGCATTTTTGTACAACTGTTGTTCTCCTTCCAGATCAGTTACCTGCAAAACAATCTATATGAAATGATTTGTTAGTTGCCAACAGTTTTATTTCATGATAACCCCGAGGTATTGACTGCAAGACTTAAAACAAAAATGAGGCACGTTCTTTTATATTAAACAGGAAAGCCATTGTTTCAACTGCAGGTAAGCTATTTTAGCATTGATAATTCAGGTTTTAACAATAGCCACAATATTGACTTATTATTGTGATTCATAAATACGATCATAAATCTAGAATAAACACTCCTTGTATTAAGAATAATTTTCAAGTGCTTGTTGCACAGAATATCCTGCATATTTTCTTCTATACTCTTCATAAAGTACTGCTGGATCAGCCTAAGCGTAACAAGCTGATATTTGTTTGTTATTTAATTAGACTCTCTGCTCTAGTAGCCAGTCTGCAGTCACCTCCTTGACAGACACTTTTAAAACAGCGTTAATAAAAGTGCTCCCTTAGTTTCCTCGCCATGGCTGACAATGCTTTTGTTGTTTTGGTATTTTACAAGAGATGTTCCCACATGGCTGAGTTTGTGCTTCTTGTAAACAAGGGAAAAGTGAAACAATGGCAGCGTGTATCACTCTACACTAATACAGCTGGAGAAAATTCTGTGTTTTCTCTGGCATCTCTCTAAAAGGAGTTTAATTCATGGGAATGGTTTGTCGCAAAACTGTAACAGTCAATGCGTAATGTGTTAGCATGTGTCAGAGTGCAGTTAAGTGTCACTAAAGGCTGTAGTTCCATTTGCATTCAGATTGTCGACTGTTTTTTGTGTCATTAGATTAGCAGCAACCATATTCAAGAATCAGAGTCAGAGTCCTGTTGGATATACTGGTCAATCTCATTGATTGATCCAAAACACTAACAACATTAACCGTTTTTGTTTGATGCTTCTTATACAATACCTGTGTGGTAAATGTGTGATGCTGAATATAAGATGGACCTTGTAAATTTTTCTGTTACATATATACTTGATGTATTTTAGGTAGCCTAAAGTAAGATGTGTCTAAACAGATCTTCCGCCAGCTCTCCTTTCTCCTGTTACATAAGTTCCTTCTAAGTGTTTTCCAGCTAAAACTGGTGCCTTGTTCTCAGTTGTTTCAAGCCAGCACAGCGTCAATAGCTGTCACACATTGTTCTGTTAGGTTTTGTATTTACCTTGGCAGACAGTTCTTTGCTGCAGGCTGATGGAACCTGCCTGTTTGGATTTTAAACAGGGCTATGGCTCTTCCATTTATTTTCATCAGGACTGAGTCCAGATAATGAGAGCAGATTACTGCATCAGAAGCTGAATCGGTCGGATTCTAAAAGCAGTATTTTTTTGTCATCCGAAACGGCAATAGATATGATTTTACTATTTAGTTAAGTTTTAGAAACTATATAACTAAATAACTAAATATTTGCAGCTAAATTTCAACCATTGTAAGATCAGGGAATTTATTCCTTTGCACCTAATCTGGCAGTGCTTTGGTGAAGTGAGTAGCACTGTTGCTCACATCACAATGGTGCTTTAGGCTTACTGTGAAGAATTTGGATGTAGATTTTTTGTTTGTCTCACCATCCACAAACATGCATCTTATGTATCCAGAGTATCCTGTAGTTAGTCATGCTATTCAGGCTCCTCCAAACGGCTGCTGGTTCTTGGCCAATCTATCTCTTGCCTGCTTATACAGGGCCTAGTCCTCACTGCCATGGACCTCTTCTTTGCTCCGGCATAGCTTCGTTAGATGTGAAGTTAACCATGGTTTACTGGTGTTGTATGTGCAATGTGTCTTTGTCTGCACAGCCATGTCTTCACAAAAAGAAAAAAAAAAACAACAACTAATATATGATGTCACAGTTCTGCAAGTTTGTTTAAGTCAGTGGTTAATTCTTCAAAATCTCTCCCATCTGAGCAGTCAAAGCAGTTTCTATCAGCTTTGACTATCCTCACCACAGGCTTAGAGTTTTTCAGTTTTTACCTGTGAGTTGGATTGAAGTCAAGCAGATAATCATCAGATAATCCTAAAGTTTTCCTGGGGACTGCATGACATGCTTCCTTTAAAACTGTGTAGCAGTGATCCAGTGTGTTTGTGTCTAAAATTTGACACTTTATATGCTGGTTGTATTTTGATAGTTCCTTTTAAGAGGTGTGTGCTGTTTAAATCTCTAAGAACAATAATTTACTGTTTAAATCTCCAAGAACAATAATTTGAGAGTCTGGTTGTTTTTTGTTATGAACTTAGAGAGCTGTTTTTATGCTTCTGATGTAAAGGTTTGTGGTGTTCACTGAGCCAGCTTTTGGTGACGCAGAAAGCAGCAGATCCACAGAAATCTTGTTTTCTTGTGCTGAGAAGGAGCAGCTCATCTGCTTTGTTTACGGGGGATTCGACATTTCAGGATCTCAGAAAAACTCTGGATCGATGAAAACCAGAGAAAAACTGCTCACAGAGGACTACCTGATGCTCAGAAGTTTCTCTCTGGTGAAAGTCACTGTAGTATAGCAGCAAGGTACAGTGCAAATGTGGGAAAAAAACACAATGTATGACTGAGCATGCTATCCCAACCATTTTGAAAAAGATTAAATTATGAGATGTAAAGGCATGTAACATATCTGACATTGATGATGACAACAAATGGCATAGTTGTCTCAGTATCTCACATCACAAGAGCTGCTGAACTTCACCATGTGGTCCTCTGGCTAATAGTTTGGATGTAGGCAGTACAAAGTCACAGACAGTACACCCATAACTGTTGGGAGTAGAGCTTAGTCAGGAGCTCTGGCTCTGTCTCTTGTCCTGTCATTCAGTTACTCCTGGCATTAGGATACCATGACAACCAGTTATATTTACTTTAATAAGCCACTTCCACCACTTTCTTATTGGTGTCAACCTAAGTGGCAGCAAAACTTCTATGACAATGATCCCAAAAACCAGAATGAAATGGTTTACCTGGCATTCTTTCTCTTTCCTCTTGTGTCTTCAGTTGACTGTAGGTGCATAGTCTTCTAAGAGGATTGCTGTTGTTCAGAATTTTTAAATAAAGTGTTCCCTCAATAATAGATAATATAAGCTTAATATGATAAAGTACCATTCTTGTCTGAAATTAGCTACCCACATTGATCATGAGATGTTTTAGATATTTTAAATGCCTATTTGAGAGTTTGTGTGTTCAAAATATCTTCATCTTTCTGCTTTAGTTTTGACCCATAAACTGCTTCAAACTATAAAGCCATCTCAAGTTATTTATTGTAAGCGCAAATTTGTTCTGCCATCTGTTTCATCAAGAGCTTTGTCAATGTAAATTGTTCTAGTTAAAACGTCTTCTTTTGTATTTGTTTCTGCCAGCTCTGGCTGATGACCCTTACACTGTTGAGGTTCAAGTGATTTTACAGGCTTGGCAGGATATAAATTGCACTCCTTTCCAAGACAAACACAGGTAATGAGCTAGATCCAGCCGAAAGCAAAGACATAGTCTGTTTCCCATATTCCCACCCACACCCTTTGTGAGTGCACTCAGCGGTTGCTTTAGTGCGTGAATGAGTCCAGATGATAGGGGTCTTCTCCATTTAATCTACCCTTGAGACATCGATCAGTCTATCACAGGGCAGAGGGGAAATTATTACAAATGGAAATGGCTTCTGGCACCAGCTCACCGTCTCTCCCTCTCTCATTCTTTTCCTCTTCTTTTACATCATTGTTCATGTCTGCCTTAGTAAAATCCTGAGCATACACATTCACAGTAAGATTTCCATTCTTTCTGCAAGCTTAGTGTGGCTTCTTAAAAATCCAGCCATTTCATACAATATCAAAGGATACAGTGCCTATTGTGTAAGATATACTCTTTGGGCTGTACAATAGTATTCAAGTACTGTGTATTTAACTATTTAAGAAGAATTTAAGGCCTATAGAAAACTGAGTTGTCTAGTCTCCCCTGCACCATTTTACTAAGGAATTATAAAAAGTAAACAGATTTTTTTACTCAGAAATATTTGTGGTGTTGAAAAGAATAAAAACACAAAAAAACAAAAAGGGACAACATTCATTATATTTAATTAGAAAAAGGAAATGTATTTGTTTGAAATAATAAATGTATACAATAATGCTGAGTTCAAAGTCCACTTCTTCCTTCTTTCTGCATTCGTTTTTACATAAATTATAGTATTTAGTCTATTGCAGCATGTATGGAAGGGTGGTGTCTCTCAGATATTAAAAATACTCACTTCGCATTTCCTCCAAGACCAGATATCTGATCCATTTAAATCTGTAGAACAAAGTCTCAGAAGTACAATATCTTGGTGTCATGTTGGTCTCTCATTTAAAACTTAAAAAATAAAAAGTGCAGATAACAAACAGAATTGGTAAATTAGCCTTTAAACATACTACAGACTATACATAATTTTTTTTGGTGGTAAATAAAATGAAGTGCAGAGACTGACACTAACATTAATATTGCTCGTGTCTTATTTGCCACAGTCGACAGGTTAACAAATCCTACTGTGTCCGTGACTTCCGAACTCCACTCCATCAGGGCATGCAATGAATTTGCTAACTTCTTTACTGAGAAAATCCTAAAAATTAGAGGATCACTTTGTACTTCCATATCAACACCAGACCAAGCTGTATTCAGCTGGAACTACTTCTGACAAAATGTCCCAATTCAGCCAAATAAACCACAAAAGCTTAGAGCAGATCATTCAGCTGCTAAGTTCCTCCTCCTGCTGCCTTGATGTTCTCCCCACAGCTTTCTTTAAAAAAGTTTTGCCTGTGATAGCTTCTGAGTAGACTCAGATAATAAACAAGTCCCTTCTGTCAGGTGTTTTCCCCCAATCCCTAAAAACAGCAATTATCAAACCGCTGAAAAAGAACAATTTAGACAAACTTCTACTCCAGAACTACAGGCCCATCTCAAACTTCCCCTTTATCAATAAGATTATTGAAAAAGCTGTGTTTTAACAATTAAATACCTTCTTAACAACGACCAGCCGCTTTGACATTTTCCAGTCAGGTTTCCGTGCTCACCACAGTACAGAGACCGCCTTTATCAAGGTGTTTAATGACATCCATATAAATACAGATTGTGGAAGAACCACCGTGCTGGTACTATTGGACCTCAGTGCAGCATTTGATACTGTCGATCACTTCATTCATTCATAACTATGCAGATGACACACAGCTCTTCATCACCATGTCACCAGGTGACTATGAACCAGTTCAGGCACTGAGTAAATGCCTAGAAGAAATCAATGCCTGGATGGAAAAACTAATCCATGCATTCATCTTTAGTTGAATCGATTACTGCAACGGTGTTTTCACAGGCCTGCCTAAAAAGTGGATCAGACAGCTGCAGCTGATCCAGAACGCTGCTGCCTGCATCCTCACTAAGACCAAGAAGGTAGAGCACATCACCCCAGTTCTAAAGTCCTTCCACTGGCTCCCTGTATCTCAGAGAATAGACTTTAAAATACTTCTGTTAGTCTATAAATCCCTGAATGGCTTAGCACCTAAATACATCACAGACTTGTTACCAGTGTATAAACCATCCAGACCACTAAGGTCTTCTGGCTCCAGCCTGCTCTGCATACCTAGAACCAGAACAAAAACACGGAGAAGCAGCATTTAGTTCCTATGCTCCACTTATCTGGAACGAACTTCCAGAAAACTGTAAAGGGCGGAAAGCCTGATTTCTTTTAAATCAAGATTAAAAACACATTTGTTTAGGATTGCCTTTGACTGTTCTAGTTAAACTGTTCTACTGAAACATCATTAGTTCAACTTTTATTTAATCCAACTGTTTTTAATGTTGTATTTTGTTTCTTCATTTTATTCCTACTTGCTTTTATTCTGTTTTTTCTTATATTTTCATCATGTAAAGCACTTTGCATTGTCTCTGTACTGAATTGTGCTATATAAATACATTTGCCTTGCCTTGCCTTGACTGTGACAAAAACAGAGTTCTCTGATGTTAAGCAAAAGGGAGACGTTATAGGGAATCACAGGAAGAGCAGGGCTCGGAGCACAGGTAGTGTACCGATGGAACAAGCAAAAAACAATGAAAACCAGTGAGCTTATATACTGCGGTGAGAGTGGAGAATGATGTTGGATCCAGGTGAGCTAATCAGGGGAATATGGCATAGCTGTGGAGGAGAGCAAGCAGGCAGACTAAAGGAAGGTAAATAATAAACACAAAGGAAGGTGATTTGAACACATCACTATTACAAACCAAGGGGTAAAAGACTAACACTGATCTAAAGGGAAATACATTTAAACGCACAAATGACAGAACACAAGAAGAGACAAAGAAGATAAACACAAAAAAATTAACTAATATGGCAACATCTTGTTGCCATATTAGTAAACACAGAGAAATGAACTGAATGTGGCAAGTCCTTTAAAGCAAAAATAAAAAACACTCAGACGTGTTAAAAACACAAATAAAAACCAAAACACTCATGGAGCATAACAATAAACCATCCATCCATTATCTAACACACCTATCCCTTGTGGGTTCGTGAGGGACTCTGGTGCCTACCTCCAGTTCTCAATGGGCGAGAGACGAGGTACACCCTGGACACCTTTTTTTAACGTTTAATTATGTGTGTGAACACACACAGCACTAATTAGTCCATTGTGAATTATATAAATCAGCCATTAAAGATCTTTGACAGGAAGATCAGCAGATCACAACACAAGACTGACATGTTCTTAAGAAAATCCAAATGATGACTTTAAAAATGTCATAAACCTGTCAAACGTAAAACTTATTTAGGTTCAGTGACTGTTTACACAGGTAGTTGTTAATTCAGTGAATTGTGGACAACCCTGTGGGATTTGAAAGGTGGAGTTACGTAAAACTCCACTGGGACAAACAGCTCTCTGTATGAGGGGTCATCATGAGGAAACCCTTACCTGCTAAACCAAATCTGAACTCTAACTAGCATCAGTTTCAATCTCAAGGGGATTCCTAAGAGAGACAAACTATGTTCCCATAAAAGGTTTCCATCCTTTCTTCAGATAATTTATTGGTACTGTGTTTTACTGATACTTGTATTTTTTCTGTTTTATATATGTTTGAATTTTAAACCACGTACAAAATCATGTAAACTAAAGACCATAGAGAGAGACACATTGCAAACTAACTAATAAGCTAAACTAAATGAACATGCCACAATTTTTCATTTTAATTTTTTTCCCTGAAAAGGGTTTCCTTCTGCAAGTGCTTTAGCTGCTTTTTCCAATAAGGCAGAGACAGCTCTGTGAACTGGTGCTATTTTAATATGTAATAAACTAATAGAATGTATTATTCTGGATCAAATCTGAATGATTTTCATTTTACATATTTTATGAGAACAAAAAGCAAAAAAAAACAACAAAAAAACGACATAGCAACAATGCCCTCAGACAACAGAAATTAATGACAGAAGCCAGAGTCCTGACATACTTTCTCATATCCAATCTTAGTCCAAGATGCCGTGTATATATGTAGCCAGACTAACATTATCTGCTAGAGTTGACATCAGGAATTAGTTCCAAACAACATTTCCACTATTTGACTTATGCTGAACTGATGCTATAGTTCATCATTTGCTCATTACCCCTTGTGATGGGTTTGCCTGGCCGCAGTATTGAAGAATGCTGCGGTGAAACTTTCTTTTAGATTGGTCTTTATGTTTACTTTGGACTGGAATTGTTAAATATTTAAATTAATTTACCATTCTTGGTAGATGAGAACTCTCATCCATCAATTATAACGCACTGAAATTCAATGGCATTGTTGTTTGGCTTGTCATTTGTGCTGCTTGCGGTTTTTATTTTTTTGTTTGTGTGTTTTTGTATTGCTATAGTGATGTTGTGCCATTATACATGTTTTAAGTTATTTAATGTTTAATAAATAACTCTCGGCTGTTGTATTGTCCAGTGACACAAACTATTGCCATTATTTTTCCCAGCCATCCATGTTTATTTACTCTGAACTCACATATGATCTTGAGAAGTTTCGCAAGATTTCCCGTCTGACATCAGAATTATCCTGAATGAAATCTGTTCGTGTGTGGTGTTGTGCTAGTTGTTGACAGGACACTGCACACTGTACGATCAAGTGTTTTATCTACGATTCCACCACCACCACTACCAAAAATAAAAAATAAAAAAATAAAAACGCTGCAAAAAGTGTTTTAAAAAGCCAATGGTGGCTGAGAGCTGCCGGGCGTAAACGTAGGCGCAGTGTTTTAGCACCAAGGAGGGAGGTGTAGCCAGATTCCCTTGCAGGTTCTAACAGAATGCAATGCTCAGAGTCTAAAGCAGCATATTGGCCAAGAGATATTTGATCTCTGAATCCGTGTTTCTTGCTAATTGTCCTATCTGCAAGATCTTCCAACCGTCCCAATGCAACCACCACCAAGAAGCATTACACACGAGTTGATTTGACTGTTTACAGAAGTTGAAGTAGTTGCCTACCTGCCTCACACCTTGTCACAATAATCTGTTTATCTGTGGCACACGTCATAATGGTGATCATCGGGAGACGTGATCGTTGAAAACCCTGATAAAATGTTGTGCGGACTTTTATTTATTTGAAAAGTCGTTTTGTATAGTCATGCGTCATCAGCTCCAGCATGAAAATCACTGCAGTTTTGAATGCTTATGATTGAAGTCTTATGAGTGAAATTTAAGTTTGAAAGGAATCATGATGCAGTTTGGCAGTGATTCACCGCTTCACCATTTGTATCGCCAATTTCCCCTTTTGCCCATTTCCCCTGTCTGCACTAAACATTTTTAATAGATCCCAACTTTTGCAGGGGAAAGTGATGTGTGCACGTTTCAGGCCTCATTTTGTGCGTATGCAAGCTTTATAAATAGGCCCCAGATCCGTAATGTGAATTATTAATAAGTGAAATAGCCAAAAAGCAATAAGGGCCCACACTACAAGTCCCCGCCCCCTCTGTAATGTGACACTGGCTCCGCGCCAGGGAACAAGGTTAAATTAGCTTAACTAATTTAAAACAACATTTGATATGTGTTCAACCCATTCACAATGCAAATCTGAGTTATGCAAAACAATATTTATCATTGTTCCAACCCTCTGTCCAGGATCTGGTCCAGAACTGCTGCAGGAACCGGTGTCTGAGCCTTATCAGACACTTCTCTATACCTCTTCATCAACTTTTTGAACTGGTGCCATCATCCAGATGGTACCACTAATGTAGCATCCAAACCAGCAGACTGCTACACAGCTTTCTGAAACAAGCTTTGAAAATGCTAAACTGCTGTTAAGATTATGCATTTTATAATATTCCTCTAGGTAATAATCATTGTATTAAGGCATTCAATTAATTGACAATGAAGTGATTTGAATTTAAATACACTTCACTTCGTTCTGTTGATCTAAAATCTTTATTGGCAGTGTGATAAATTGCAGAATTTTTTTTAGACGGTCAAGGACACATTTGTTTTTTGCCCATACAGCTGCCTAACATGTCACACGTCCACTTTGGCCTTCTCCTGACTCTCTGAGTTTCCCCAGTACATTTGAAATGCATCCAGACTGCAGAAATTGGCTCAGATAATTTCTCTTATTTTAGACTTCTGTTCCCCCTTTTCGTGTCTGACATTCAGGGACAACGTTTGCTTTTTCTTTTATTACATGAAATCCTTGGTTCTACTTGGCTTTCAATTGTTTAGTGATCCCAAAAGCCTGCCACATATCTGCCTCCTTTGGCATGTTATCTGCCTTCACGGTTGTTCTCTTGCTTTGATCCACTGTACGTGCTGACGCCTTGTGTTGTTTGTGCTCTGCTTGGAAGGCTCTGTCATCCACTGCTCTACAGTTCTATACTACAAACAAGTTAGCTGCCACTGTATGGAATAGTTATTACAAACCGTCTGTTGTGGATATATATATATATATATATATATATATATATATATATATATATATATATATATATATATATATATATATATATATATATATATATATATATATATATATATGTGTGTGTGTGTGCTTTGTAAAGATTCTCTTATATTTTCCTCAGGCACCCTTATGAGTATACACAGTAAACTTTATTGTGGATACTAGGATGGTGAGCTGATCAGGGCCTGCTGCAGCAACGCGCCAGTGAACCATGACACTTCCATCCATGTCTTGCAGTTGGGTTGAGGTTCTTTTCCTGGGGTACCAAACATGTCCTCTGTTCGGGTGTCTAAATTATTCAGTTTTAGACTCCCCTGTCCATCTTTCTTTCTGAACATTATTCCAGAAGTCCTGGTCTTGGTCTACATTCTCTTTGGCAAATTTATAGCTGACATTCATGTTCAGCAAGAGCCTGCTGCAGTGTCACGTGATGACATGTTATGGTTTTAGGAGACTTCTTTTAGTATCTCACGGTCTGTTTTCAGGGAGAACTTGGTTGGGTAAGCAGGCTTGGGTATTTAGCAGTTGAATGTCCCTCACTTACAGCCTATTGTCTGTAAAGTGGAACGGCTTGAACGGTTTCAACTTCTTTTAGACTTCTCCAACCTCTTACGAGACTCAGCTGCTGCTACAGTCTGCTCTCTGAAGGCTCCAGACAGCTCTTTGGATCTCACTTTGGTGTTCACTCTCACTACTGCAACCAGGAGCACCACACTAAATGTCCAATGCTTAATGAAGATGACCTCCTTAAACATCAATTGTATGTCACTTTAGGGATTTAAAACGCTTCACAAAAAGCTAATAGTGTGTCAGCATAGGCTTTCATTATACACATTAAGTGTTTTTTTCCTGATGATTCGTACTCTTTTTTATCTATAAAGACAGTGTGTGTGTGTGTGTGTGTGTGTGTGTGTGTGTGTGTGTGTGTGTGTGTTGTGGTTTGTAAAATAAATGACTGCTTTTCTTGTGCACATATTCTTGATTTGCAGGAAATGGAACATGCTAAGATGTAAACCAGTTTAGTGGGAAATAGAAGAAACACCTACTTTTCTTTGCCAGCCGCAGAAACCAAAAGATGCTGTGCATTTTCTCTTTTTCTGATCTCATTTGTTATTTTTTTTAGCCTGAAATGTCAAGAGCCTGTAGAGGCACTGGTTGCTTCTGAGACTCACTGTCAGTCCATCTGTGGCTGTTTTTAGCCCTGCTTTCTCACATTCCCTTCTCATAAGTGTTCTTCGTCATCTTACCATTTTTCTCTTCAAACATCAGTAATTTTACGTGTTACACTAAGGACCTGAAGTGATCAACGTCAGTATCAGTTTGTGGTGTATCCAACTTGTTTTCTCCTATTATACTGCTCACTGAAACAAAGTTGAAGAACCTTTCCATGGTTCCACATTAGCCATTGTTTGCATGTAGATATTTATTCGCTCGAGAGTTTTCCCCATCCTGTACTCATACCCTCAAGGTTTATTTTATTCCATCCATTTATTTCCCCTCCGCACTGCCCTGTCCTGCTTCTCTTTAACTGTGTCCCGTTCGCTTACCCACTTGTAGACTAATGACTTGCTCGTGTTGAGAGCATCATTTGTCACGCATAATTGCAGCCAAATTAAAATTTACTGCAGCTTATAAAACTGTTCCCACTGTTTGCAAATTATAAATGAAACCAAAACGTACAAATATAGGGTTTGTGCAGTTTTATGGGTGAGGTTGAATCTCAGAGGAGACTGATAAAACAGTTATTTGCTCATCAATGCAATAGTTATGTCACTTCACAACTTTGCATTATCTAAACAACTCCTGTGTCCGTGGTTTCTGAACTCAATTCCACCAGGGCGTGCAATGAATTTGCTAACTTCTTTACTGAGAAAATCCTAAAGATCAGAGGTTCAGTTTGTACATACATATCAAGTTCAGTACCAAAGTTGTCTCCAACTAGAATTGATCTTGACCAAATGTCCCAATTCAGCCAAAAAAAAACACAAAAGCTTAGAGGAGATCATTCAGCAGCTAAGTTACTCATCATGCTGCCATGATGTTCTCCCCACAGCTTTCTTTAAGAAAGTTTTACCTGTCATAGCGTCTGATTTCACTCAGATAATAAACACCTCCCTTCTGTCAGGTGTTTTCCCGCTGTCCCTAAAAACAGCAAATATCAAACCACTGCAGACAAACTACTACTCCAGAACTACAGGCCCATCTCAAACCTCCCCCTTATCAGTAAGATTATTGAAAAAGCTGTGTTTCAACAATTAAACACCTTCTTAACAATGACCAGCCGGTGAGCACGGAAACCTGAGTAGACGTTTTCCAGTCAAGTTTCCGTGCTCACCACAGTACAGAGACCGCCCTTATCAAGGTGTTTAATGACATCCATATAAATACTGACTGTGGAAGATCCACAGTGCTGGTACTATTGGATCTCAGTGCAGCATTCGATACTGTCGATCACGCCATTCTGTTGGAATGCCTGGAGAACTGGGTCAACCTCTCTGGTACAGCTCTCCACTGGTTTAAATCCTACTTAAAGGACAGGGACTTTTTTGTGTCAGTAAGTAACTCTACATCAAAGATGACAAAAATCACATAAGGGGTTCCCCAAGGGTCCATCCTGGGTCCCCTCCTCTTCAATATCTACATTCTCCCTCTTGCTCAGATAATAAAAAAACAACATCAGCTACCATAACAATGCAGATGACACACAGCTCTACATCACCATGTCACCAGGTGACTATGAACCAGTTCAAGCACTGAGGAAATGTTTAGCAGAAATCAATGCCTGGATGTGCCATAATTTTCTTCAATTGAATAAAAACAAAACTGAAGTAATAATCTTTGGACCAATAGAGGAGAGATCAAAAGTTAGCACACAGCTTCAGCTGCTTCAGCTAGGAACCACTGATCAGGCCCGAAACCTAGGTGTAGTGATGGACTCAGACATGAACCTCCAAAAGCATCTAAAGACAGTTACAAGGTCGGCTTTCTATCACCTGAAGAACATTTCCAGGATTAAAGGACTACTGTCTCAGCATGATCTGGAAAAAATAATCTGTGCATTTATTTTTAGTTTGATTGATTACTGTAACGGTGTTTTCACAGGTCTGCCTAAAAAGTGGATCAGACAGCTGCAGCTGATCCAGAACGCTGCTGCCCGCGTCCTCACTAAGACTAAGAAAGTAGAGCACATAACCCCAATTCTAAAGTCCGTACACTGGCTCCCTGTATCTCAGAGAATAGACTTTAAAATCCTTCTGTTAGTCTATAAATCCCTGAATGGCTTAGCACCTAAATACATCACAGACTTGTTATCAGCGTATAAACCCTCCAGACCACTAAGGACTTCTGGCTCCAGCCTACTCTGCATACCTAGAACCAGAACGAAACAGGGAGAAGCAGCATTTAGTTCCTATGCTCCACTTATCTGGAACAAACTTCCAGAAAACTGTAAAAGTGCAGAAAGCCTGAGTTCCTTTAAATCAAGATTAAAAACACATTTGTTTAGGATTGCCTTCGACTGTTCTAGTTAAACAGTTCTACTGAAACATCACTAGTTCAACTTTTTTAGTCCAACTGTTTTTAATGTATTTTGTTTCTACATTTTATTCAAACTTCCTTTTTTTCTGTTTTATTTTCCTATATTTTAATCATGTAAAGCACTTTGCATTGTCTCTGTACTGAATTGTACTACACAAATAAATTTGCCTTGCCTTGCCTAAACTTTATATCGTAAAAGAGTCATATTTATGGAGTGTTTAAGAGATTGTTGTCCATTCACCAGATCACCCCCCCCCCACCCACCTGTGCTGTGTATCTCTACAGCTCCTCCAGAGTAACCATTGGCTCCATGGCAGTTTGTCTCATCAAAGCTTTCCTAACCCGGGCCCTCAGTTTAGTTGGACTGTCATGTCTTTGTACAATTGCTGCTGTGCCATCCTCTTATCATGTTAAGATGATGGATTTAACAAAGCTGAGATGGGTATGAGATGTTATAAAGCTTGGGGTATTGTTTTTTAACCTAGCCCTTCTTTTAAAAAAACATCTACAACTATCTCCCTGACATGTCTGCTGTCTTTTTTTGGTCTTCATGATCCTGTATGTTCTTTAATGATCTCTCAAAGATATATAGCAAGTTAAATGCTTATAAAAACAGACCCAAAATAGTTTGATCATGATAAAATAAGGTTATTTATACCAAGTGTCCATGTTGATAGTATTTTGATAGTCCTTTTTGAGGCTAAATAGAACAAAGCACCAGGAGCAATGAGCAGGTATAAACAGACGAGACGCCATCTACCAGCCGTATCACAGAACTATCAGAAAGCCAGATGGCGACTAATAAATCACTGCTAAAAAAAGACTGATAGTGACTCCACTGCAATGCCTCGCAGTAAAGAAGCAGCTTGTGTGATCAAAGGCTAATTGTTATTAATTAAATAAACTGATCTACTGCAACTCTAAGAGCCTCATATCAGAACGTCACAGAGAAGGAAAATTCCTGTTCAGAAATGGAAACAGCATTAAGGTAAGAATCAATTGATCAGTCTACTTATAATGTAGAGGCTAAGAAGAGAATTGCTATTACTATTATCACAGTATTAATAAGGACGTTTACTCATGTCAATCAACTCTGCGGTCACATCTGAGCTATCGGTAGCTTTAGGTTCAGTGAACACCTACATTCATACTGTATGAGGGACAAAACTGGAATGTAGTGCTATTCCAGTTTTGTCCCTCTTAGAATCATCTATTTTTTGCATTTTTTTCTTGCACCTTTCTTTATTGTTTCCATTACTTTGCTGGGAAATGCTAATAGCAGTTAGCAACTCCCTTGTTTACAGTGCTGCACATGCACAGTGTCATACTTCCGCTGTTATTATAAATATGCACAAAGTGCTTTATTTACTAACAAATTGAGCAAAAACAAAGCATAAAACACTAAAGGGACAACTACTACACCAGCAGGAAGTGATACTCTTTCATTAAAACTTTGTAGGCTACCAGAGTGAGCTACTGACGTATAAATAAAAAAAAGTCAAATAACATGGCTTTGCACCTTTAAGAAACCTCTGAGGCCTTAACAGAACTGTTGTATTTATACGGAGAAGCGATTACACACAGATGGACTCACATCTGAAGGCAATTTTTTGCCATTGGATTTTATTTAGAGGAATCAGATCAAAAGGAGGCAACAGTTTTAAAGCCACACTTTTCAGATTTTGTTTGCAAGACATAATCAAAATGGCAGCCGGAGTTATCTTTGATTAGGCTGTAGATTTTTGACCTCGCCACAACTTTTGTAGACTTTTCTGTCAGGTGCAGCTCACACTGTGTGGAACCTTTTCTCTGAGTGATGTTTGACAGGTGACACAGATTTCACCAGGACCAGCACCTGCTATGTTCCCCACTGAAGCTTTACTCATACTTCCTGTAAACAGTGAATCAACAGTGGTTTTCAAAGCTTCAATGTGTAGTGAGGGGGCCAGTCCACCCCTCGCTGACACTTCACAGCTCACAGCTTTTCTGTGAAAACTGTCATCTTGTGTTGAGCTGCCACCTAAGAGATGTCTGACAGACAGGTGACGGGGGCAGAATGAAGTGTCTCCAAGGACAGAGAGCGTTTTGGTCTCTGAGCATTTTGTCCCTCTGGAGACTATCCTGCCACAAAGACAGGGGAGTGCTGCAGGGCGACCTCTGAAGTACAAAGTGACAGTTCCTTAAAATTTCTCAGATTGAAGTTCCCTGCACAAGTCGAGACACAACCCACAGGATATTAGTCGTAAAAAAAAAAAAAAAAACACAGCTTAAACCATATTTTCTTCCAGTGTGCTGTTTATCAGGTGTGCAGGGCTTTTTCCAGCACTTCCATACAGGCTGTAAAAGCTGTCATTTCCTTGGCACTGCCTGGCACAGCTTGCTTTATCCTGTGAGTGTATGCACATCAAAATTAGCGCTTTGGGACAAGAAAGCAGCCAGATATGCATAGTATAGCTGCAGCATGCCATATTCCAAGTTAAAGGAGCTATAAGTAAGAATTATACTGTAAAATCAACCTAAATCATGCTCATTTGTCACCTGGGATGGAAGTACCATTCCCTTTAAACAATCAGTCAATCAACAACTGCTTAGTCAAGTTTTTCTCCTTTCAAACCTAGAGGTACGGTCCGGAACTACTTCGGTTCAGAGTGTAGCCTGTGTTTACTTCCTGGTTCCTGAGCCAATCATATGTAAGTTCCCAGCGTTTCCAAAACAGTGCGCAGCATTTGGTATTTTACTTTGGCAAAAGAGCAACTGCCTCCTAACATCGAAGCCAGTAAGAGAAGCGGACCAGAAGTAGAAAAAAATACAATATCATACACCTATCCTATGTAAGTAAAAATTCAGTTGAGCTTAAGTTAAGTTAATGCCGGGTTTCCATGAAAGGCACTGTGTGTATGTTGTTCCCATTTTGACCACTATGTGTTATTATTACTTATTGTTCCTTTAAGATGTGGTGGCTAGTCTACCATCCACAATCATTTATTGTGTTTATTGTGAAAGATAAAGATCTATCTGATATGTGTATATATGTTGTACAGGATTATTGCTTTAGTGTGAGTGAGGCCATTGCCAATGAGCTCTGTCCCTCTGTCTGTTGGACAGCTGAAATGTATATATTTTGTCTGGCACAGCTCCAACTTACTTTGCTAAAATAATGTTTAAGATTTTCTACTGTTTATCATGTATAATTATATTTACCTCTCACATTGACTAGCATTGAGACAAGAAATAAAGGAGTTTCTCTTGTGTGAAAAGCATGGAACCATCTCTCAGTCTTCTTTTTCTGTTACTCTTTTGCTCACTCCCTGTCTCGTCTGTCGGATTTTCTCTCCCCCGACTGTCATATTTCACCTGTACGGATAAATGGTGCCTTGAAAAGGTATAAATAACCCATGGCTTTTCATTTGGTCACGTTACAACTGCAAACGTCAATGTATTTCATAGGGAATTTATGTGACAGGAAAATACAAAATAGTAAATAATTGTAGAAGTGGAAGAAAATTAAAAGATGATTTTAAATTTTATTCCCCAAATGACTCTGTGAGCCATTCTAATACATAAATATAATTTATTCTAAGCTATCTCACTGTATCCAGAGAGATCTTGCTCTACTGGAAAGTGATTCTCTGCCCTAATCTCTAGTACTTTGTTTCCTCTGACAGGTTTTCTCTATCCCTGGATTTAGCTTCATCCATCTTCCTATCCACTCTGACCCGTAGTCTCACATCAAACACTATGGCCACCATGTTCCATGTGTGTTTAGTGTGTTTTCCACCACATGCAGCATTTTGTATTCAAGCCAAAAAGTTAAATTTTTTCCCATTGTTGAATGATTGTTAAACATTTCTCCATGAGATGTTCAAAGTGTGGGATGTCCCTGCTTTTAAGCTCTCCACAGTTTCATCTTTGCCTTGTCTGCTATGCCCCTTGCCCTTCACAATACCGTTTGTTCTCTAATGTTCTCAAACTAACCTCCGAGGCCTTCACAGAACAGCTGGATTTACTAAATTAAATTAAATAACACTAATGTGGATATCGTTTGCTAGTAAGGTCACTTCTGCAAATGTTTTAATATGGATTTAATTTAGGGATATCACAGAAATCAAATGCACAACACATTTTTCAAATCTATATTAGTAAAAAAAGTTAAATCTGTACATCATTTTCTTCTACTTAAGAACTATGTACTACCTTTTGGTCTTACATATAAAATCCCAGGTACAAACTTTGACACTTTGTGGTTAAGACGTGACAAATGGGGAAAAGGTTTAAGGGGTGCGGTTACTTTTTTACTATAAACCCAGTCATTCTAAACTACAAACATAGCATAATTAAGTTGTTTTATTACATTACTTACCTTGTCCTCGGATATATGCTGAGCCCTAAGGGGACATATATTTAAAAAAATATTTTCTGGTTTGCACCAGATACAGAAAGTAACTGGTACGCACGAGAAAGTAGTTATTTTTAAATTGTACCATGTTGAGAAGGGATTTAGACATATTTAGTGCTCTGGCTTTCTGTATGTACAGTACTCTTGGATATTTTGATGAAATTATTTGCTTTGACAGGAGTTTTTTTATTTATCTGATTATAGGAGTCTATATTCTTTGTATCCTTCATATTTTCAGTTACAATTGTGTTTGAAGCCTGCAGTAAAAAGGAAAGACACACCATAAAAATGTACATTAGGAACCCTTAGCCACATTACTCTGATTATGTTATCTTTTAGAAATAACAGTGAGGGACCAAGCAGTAGGGCACAAGGACAAAGGTATAAAAACAATATCTTTGTTTATTTTTCCAACAAAAAAAAAGTTAATTCATGAACTCTAGAAAAAGGCCCAACAAAATTAAGGCCAGCCAAAGCAAACTTAACTAAGCTTAGAAGGGGGGGGGGGGGTGCAGATAAGAAAGCAAAATAAATAAACTTAAATAACTAACTCAAGCCAACTCACTATTACTACAACACATTGTTAAGTACAAAAAACACAAGTATATATCAAAGTCTTTGCAGTCTTTACATTTTGGAGCTTCTACAGAGTCAAGCCCCCCTCCTTCCATCAGCCAGATGTATTCCTCAATTTCCTGGTGCTGCATTATAAAAAGCCCTCTCCCCCAGCCAGTTCTTTAAATGTCAGCAAAAAAAGACAGTTTATTATCTAGTAAACATACTAGCTGTTTACCAAATGTGTGTACCCATATTAGCAAACAACTATTTAAACTAACATCACAAAAAATTTTATAATTAAACCAACTAGTGTAAAAGATTGTAATGACATAAATAGTAACACTGAGAAATGGCTGGAGGAACCTCCACAAACAGGGCTGCATTGTGTAAAAATGACCTGGTCTGGCTGTGGATGGAATGGCCTTAAGATGCAGGTATCAGTTTCAGAATGCATGATGTAATCAATCAATCTTTCAGATGTTTGTCAGTCTGTTTATTTATTGAAGCAATGCCCAGAGAGTGTGTTTAGATTTAATGAATACCAAGTAGGGATCGACCAAGTTATCGATTAATGAATTAATCTAAAGTTGATTGATCGCTGAGTTTTGTCTTGTATTAAGAGGGTCTTTTCATAACATGAAGAGCAAATGGTCTTACTATATGCTGAACTTAAAACAACAAGCACATCATATTTTAACATTTTATTGTGTCAGCTGTAGGGGTGGGCCATTATCATATTGTTTTATTGTTATTGTGACACATTTCTTACCATGTTAAGAATTGTGTTTATCTTTACAACAATACATTTCAAATAGTGATGTCGGAAAACCCAACAACCGCCAGTATGGTCAGGATAGTTATTTTTGCTATTTTCTTAACTGTTGGTTTCTTAAGAGCATCAATAAATGTCAATAGATTTAAACATATAATTAATGCAGTTACTTTGTACAGTTTTGGGATAAAAATCACACTTCTTTATGAATTAGCATCCTGATGAAACATATTAATATTTTTGTTTTAACATGTTAAATGTTACATCATTAAATGGACAACGTAAACGTCTACTCTAACAAGTAACTGTGCCAGTAACTTTGTTACATACACGCAGCTTATACAGTACATATAATATATTGCACACACTTCAGATCTCTAGCAGTCATAGCAATGGGTGAGGTGTTCAGAGACACCACACACTGGGCCTTTTCATATAAATCTTTGAGAGCATTGCACAAGCTGTCCTTCTCTGTGGTTTATCGACAAAAGTAAACTGCAGCCCTAGAGGACCCTTCCAGAGTATTTTAGCAGCATGTGTTTTGTCTCATTATGTGTCAGTATTTTCAGTTGCTACCAACCACCAACGTTTAGTTTAACAGCAGTGCTGCTGTTTGTTGGCTTCAGATAATTTTTTAGTGGTGAGAAAATATTGTTGAGACACGAGTTTTGAGTTGCTTCTCATCCGACAAACAGCGGTGATCATGCAGAGACACCGAGCCACAGTGTATTTGGGCTGACATCTAAATTGGAAAGTAGAGATGATAGAGGTTTGATCGGCTGTCTTCTGTTTCTCACAAACTCAGCACACTTGTGTTCATATGATCTGTTTACTGTAATGTTTATTAATGTCAGAAAACTGACTCTTTGAGTACCAAAAAGAATATTACAGGCTGCTTCACTTTATATCCCTGAGCAGATAATACAAATAAAAAATACACTACTCAAAAAGACAATCTTTTTTTAACGCAACATATCAAACACATATCTACCTGGTCAGGTTTTTAGTTTTTCTTTCTTTATTTCCAAAATTTCTTAGGATCAATTGAAATTAAGTGAAAACAGTCTTCTTCCAAATGAGATAAAAAAAAAAATCTGATGACAAGAATTCAATTTCAGCAGCTCTCTCATTCTGCTATGGTATAGTATTTGGATAGTTTTAGAAATGTTCTATAACACCTAATGCAGGACATTCAATAAAGTTACTGACTAAAGTAGCACAAAAATAAATAAAAAAACAATATGTTTTACCTAATCAATACAAAAAGGAAAGCAGATAAAATATTTAATATTTGTCTTCAAAAGGTAATTAGGACCATTCAAAATACAATTATATCCTTCTTTGTATTGCATCGTAAATATCTTTAAACAAACTTAATGAAATAGCTTTTACCCACACTGAAAAGTTTTATTTCTGTGATACAGTTAAAAAAACCAATGCACCGAAGTAGAGGCAAGGTCTGATATCAGAATATGAATTAGATTTGACCTTGTGCAAAGATTTCAGACTAACGATGAAACGTATAACAAAATCCCTTTTCTCTCTGAAGATTTTGTTGAAAAAAAGCAATATGCTTTTGCTTTTCTGTATTTACGTTTCATCTGTGATTAAACCAGTGTTGCCTGAGAAAGAGTTCACATTTAAAAGCAGAAAAGGCTTAAATATATGTTGGGTATTTCTCTGGAATTTCAGACCATTTTACCTAAGGACAGAGGGAAGGCTGCTGGTTGAATATTGTCTTGTTAGCCTGCAGGAGAGCCTTACTCTGTTTCCCTTCCTCTGCTGTGAACTAATTAGTTCTCGGTTGCCTGAAATGATTGCTGTGTCATTCAACTTGACTGGCACACAGAGAACTGTTTATTTATCCTTCTGCTTCCCTGTTGCTGCCTGCAGACACTCTGCAGTGAACGTCATGGCTATTAACACTTAGTATTCAGATTCACCATTGCTCATCAACACAGTAATATCACTAATAGTAGATCAGAAAAACGTAATCCATAACACCATTGTGGTATTTTCATTGTCTTAATTAGTGCAAAACCAATGAATGGTCACAAAAATAAAGCAAAAACAATTTGTTTCAAGACTCAATTCAAAATTTATTGAAAGGACAATGTTATTGTTTAAATATATAGCATGCATTTCAATGTCTTTAGCATCTTTCCTTTCATAATTAGCCCTAACTTTTAATTGTCTTCCTACTGAAGAGAGCAGAGGAGTATGTCAACATTCAGGGGGAGGACATTGAGTCAGTGGGCAGTTTTAAGTACCTGGGAGTGCACCTCAATAATAAGCTGGACTTGTCCCATAATACTGATGCCCTGTATATGAAGGGTCAAAGTCACTTTTTGTGATTCTGTGGTAGCCTCTGCTATAATCTATGCTGTTGTCTGTTGGGCCTCAGGCAGTACAGAGAGAAAGAGGATGAGACTGAACAGGCTGGTCAGGACGGCCAGCTCTGTCCTGGGATGCCCATTCATCTCTGTGGAGGTGGTGGGGGGAGAGGAGGATATTAGCCAGGCTCACAGCCATCTTGGACAACACCTCACCCACTGCCCTGGACTGTTGAGGAGCTTACCAGCTCCTTTAGTGGCCGATTGAGGCACCGTCTGTGCAGGAAAGAGTGCAACCATAGGTCCTTCGTCCCCACTGCTGTTAGATTGTTCAATTCTACCTTATAACAGCTTGTGACATACTACAATGTTTGCCAGTCTAGCATGGTCGCCTAATGTACATAAACACATACACAGGCATGTGTAAGTCTGTGTATGTGTTTATGTATGGGTCTGCATATACATATTATTTTGTTTTTGTTAGATTTTTTTTTGTATTTTCCTATATAGTTTTTCTCCTTATTTTATGTTTCTTAACTATTTGTTACATGAGCTGATGTAACAGATGAATTTCTCCATTGTGAGATAAAGTCCTATCTTATCTTATCTTATCTTATCTATCCATCATGTTCTGGTCTATCAGTATGCACACAGCCGTGCTTCTCTTGCACAACAGTAACTGATGCTCATCTGATGCACCTGTGAGCCTCCTTCTGTGGCCGTGCAATCAAAGCTAATCTCCTTCATCTGTTCCTCTGCCAATGGAATGGAGTCCAGTTGCAGATTATTATTATTGAAAGTCTTGTGCCAGTAGATGTCTAACATTTTTCCCTGCTGGATTACATGGTCTGACCTTGACCATGTTCCACGGATCTTCCTACCTTGCCCAGCCCCTGTTGGACCTCTACACAGCCTTCTGTTTTCTGTACCTGATAGCAGGGCAGCGAGTTCTCCGTTTTTTTTCCGATATGAGTTTGTTCGAAAACGTTCAGGAAACAGCTTCAGTAAAGCGTGCTGAACATATGAACATAACACAGTCTCATGTTGGATGAAGTTAGTTTCTTCCCCAATGAACTTCAGTCACTCTGATTCTCTCATCCTTCGGTAGTAAGTAGTAAGAAACATCCATCAGCTCCCCTTTTTAGTAGCCATCCTCTATTCTAGTGGAGCAGTCAGACATGCTAGCGTGACTCACCATTAAATTAACCGTCGGTGTATCAGCTGGGGGGAGGAGGGAAGGCTGTTTTCTTGATGGTTAGAAAGATAAACCATTTTCTGATCTGATCGTTTTTGAGCAAAGGTACAAAGCTGACCGCTCCTGAGCAGGTCATTTGGTCCCTGCTCTTAACATTTACACAGCATCAGCAGTGCACAACAGCTCATATCATACTGCCAAAGCCACAGAGAAATTACCTTAGTTGTCATTGTCCCTTTAATGTAAAGCAGCAACAGTGCCAGATGATACCCTGTGTTAGAGCTCTTCAGTCCTTGTCATGTTTCATGAGGTTTGTTCTGGACCAAAGTGCAGAGAGGGACTCGGCTGTGACATGGTGAGTAGAAATGATTTAATTATGGAAAAAGGTCGAACACAGTCATAGGCAGGTATAGTCAGACACAAGGAGAACAGAGCTGGGAGCACAGACAGTGAACTGGACAGACCAATATTAAAGAAAAGGCTTGGTAACTGATCGGAGAGTGAGGCAGATAAACGTAAGGATCCAGCAGTGAACAAAGAGAAACCACCAACTTAAATATTGAGCAGGGATTGAAGGTGACATTGAATGCAAGTGAAAGTAATCAGGGGGAAAATGAGGCAGTTAAGGCAGCGTAGAAGCAGGGAGCTGAGGGAGTGAGACTAGTTAACACGGAGGACCCAGGTAAAATATCTTACAAGAGAATATAATCTAGAAAATCCAAGGAACAAAATACAATAAATAAATGAGAAACTAAGCCTAAAAGAATGAACTAATAAAGCAACACCTAGACACATAAACATCTATAATAGGGAAATGAACACTTGTAGATTGTGACAGTCTCTGCCTACTGTGTCAATCAATCTTTATTGCGTGTGGCATTTTTACAGCCGCTATCAAATAAACAGGAAAGTGAAGAATTTGAGATCCTTTAAAAGACTGGATAATGCTGTACTTTCCTGGGTTTTTACCACCTATCTCCGCTCACTGCAGAGGCGCTAGTCAAGGCTCTTACTTTACCTGCGGCTTTTCATTTCATGAAGGGACAATAAATTTAATTTTACTGCCTAGACACGACCTGCCTGCACAGTGCAACATCCGCTGTCTGTTCACAAAGCACATCATCTCAAAAACCTGATCCATAAAAGGAGGAGGCAGTTTAAAAAGGTGTAGTATAATATACTAATGCTCCACAAATATGGATCTTAGTTGTGGATGTGTCTGTTGTTACTGTCAATTCAATTCAAAAATACTTATTAATCACAAAAGAAAATTAAATACAGGTGTAACTCATAGGCGTTTCTTCAACAAGTTGTTGTAGATGCTGATGGCTGCAGGTAGGAAGGATCTCCTGTACCGGTCTGTCTTACAGCTGGTCTAGAAAAGCCTCTGGCTGAAGACACTCTGTTGTCTTACAACAGTCTGATTAAGAGGATGCTTAGAGTTCTTAATAATGTTTTTAATTTTATGAAGAGTCCTTCTTTGCAAAGTCATCTCCGGAGGTTCTAGAAGAGTATCCAGAAAAGAACCAACCTTCTTTATCAGCTTGTTAAGATTCTTTAAGTCAGTTGCTTTGATGCTGCTACCCCAACAGATGAGGGCAGAGGAGATCACACTCTCCACAACAGACTTATAGAAGATCTGCAGCATCTTGCTGCAAACCCTGAAGAACCTAAGCTTCCTCAGGAACACCAGTCTGCTCTGTTCTTTCTTGTAGACCGCTTCACAGTTGTGTCTCCAGGCCAGTTTGTTGTCCAGGTGAACATCGAGGCATTTCTACTCCTCCACCACCTCCACTTCATCTCCCAGGATAGTAACCGTGTTGGTCCTATTCCTGTTTCTCCTGAAATCTTCTTTGTTTTATCCACATTCAGTATGAGATGATTGTTTCCACACCATGCCACAAAGCGGTCCACCAGCTCCCTGTACTCAGCTTCCTGCCCGTCTCTCATGTATTCAAGAACTGGAGAGAGTATTTCTGCAGATGACAGGAGTCTGTCTTGTATTGGAAATATGTACAGCGGTACAAAAAGCTTGGAATCTTTAAACTCAAATCACAAGAGATAATAGCTTTATTCCTTTACAAGAACTAGTTCTAAATATAGATCACACAAATTAAATCTGGATCCATCATATTTATTATTCACCACAAACAATTAGGAGCTAATTTGTCAGTTCTTAATGTGAACTGGTTCATGTACTATTCTTAGAACAACTTTTTAAATGTTGGTAGATGATGTCATATGTCAACTAGTATATTAATTGGATCAGGCATTCTTCTGCTTCCACCAAGTTCCAAAAACCATGATCTCATTCAGACATTTTTCTGTGCTTTTATCAGAATGCAAAAAGGTGGATATTTGGACTGAAATAAGAAAAACAAATATTGATTTTATTTGGGCGCTTCTTTTTTGACAAAACCTCCCCTTATATAAGTCTATAAATTAGCCTCTGATAAATTATGTATATATTAGAACAATTAGGAAAATGTGTAGCTGTGGTATTGTTTAATGTTGCACTGATTTCTTATTTCCACTATCTTGCATTTCTTGTTGCTGTGTCTTTTACATAACTGCATTGTTTTAGACTGATATCACCTGTAACCGGGGTTCATTTGGTAATAATGTATTTCCTTATCTTACCACCACAAAAGTTGAGAATTCACCTGTATTCTTTATTAATTTTTTAAAAACTTTATATCTCTTTTCTTTTTTTGGCTTTTGCAAAAAAAAACTTTCTTATTGGTCTAAAGAAATATTTAATCTTCCTAAATGTTTTGACTTGTTACTGTGTTGACATTAGAAAGTAAAGCAGAAATGAATTTGGCTGTGTTTTTCTTTTAGCTAGACTTTATGTAAGAATGAGGTGTTGTAATGAAGCTGTTAGCTTGCAGCTGTCAGTGATCAGGCTGCTGTAAATTCATGATCAGTACCGTAAATCTGCTGAATTACAGTTGCCTACCTTTGTAAATGGACTGAATTTATATAGCGTTTTCCAGTCGTACTGACCAGTCAAAGCGCTGTACACCACATTCACCAAATCACTCTCACGCACACATTTATACACCGATATGCAACTTGGTGTTAAGTGCCTTGCTCAGGGGCACATCAACATGTAACATGGGGAAGTTGTCACATATTGATGTGACAAGGGAAAGACCTTAAAGGTCTTGAGGGAGTAATGTTTTTAGAAGTTCTTTAACATGAGATGCTGCTAGCCCATTAAGGAGCTTAAAAATAAGCACAGAGGAATACAATTAATTAGCTTCCTGGGAAGCCCCAAGGAGGCCATGCCAGAAGGGGAGAACTGGCAGCATTTTAGATCATCTCAAGGTGATGTATCATAGCCCAGCTGATGCCTACTTACTGGGCATTACAGTAATCAAGATGGTCCAGTTTAAAACAGTTACAACTATAGGCTTATTCCAACCATTTGTATAGCCATATATATGGCTGTGCGAAGAGTTGAAATTCCAGAGTTTTCCGTTTTCCATTAACACTTCTACATGACAGGAAGGTCTGTCTTCATAGATATCGTCATCGACCTCTGCTTCTGAACTCTCAACAACATTCATTCCTTCTGTATTTGCTGGAACAACAAACTTTCCAAAACAGGTGAATATAATTTTACGTTTACATTTGATGAAAGATTTCTCTCCTAAATAGCTATGAAATGCATTTGTGCTATGACATGGATTAAAACACAAAAAAATAATGTGCTTTTACTGTTTATATGGGCAAACAATAAATCCGATCATGATTCACGTATAAATGCGCCTGCCGTTATTCAGAATAGAACCACTCTGACATGCGCACTTATCAAATTTCCCTAAAAAACACACACAAGAAGAAGTACTTCCATCTTTGCTAAACAACAAAAAACAGTAAACAAAGCAGTATTGTGAGTTTATTTGTCTTCTGAGCGCCCAGGATGGACATTCACCAAGTTCGAATTATGGTTGAAATGTTACTGAATAAAAATTTTGAGCTCTTTTAATTTTTTGAATAGAAAGGTTGTATCGTGAGCACAGACAGTTTTGCACCCCAACATATTTCCGCCACCCAAAACATAAATATGCCACGTCGATGTGGGACACTGACTCAGGTCAGCTTGCTGCATTCAGATAACTTGATCTTGACAAGCGTTTACATGTCGATCGGATTGTCAATTGGCAAAAACCACCCCTTGCATTGGGATTACAATTTCATTCCAATTGAGTTTAATCTGATCACAATATTCTGATTGCTGTGTTTACATGACTCATTTTTATTCCAAACGGCCCTTTATTACGATTACTTTTGGCCATATAAATGTAGCTATTGTCACTTTTCAGATTTCTTTACAGAATATACGAAACTGACATAGTCAAATAATTACTACCTAACACTTACTCTGATTATAGTTGTGGTTTACAGTGGACAGCAGCTTTTATATTGGTCTGATGAAATATTATAATATATTAATTGATGTGCTTTTAATAGCTAGAGGTTGGGAAACAAACCATAACACAAATAAAGGTTTTAAACATCATCAGTCTGTGTTAATCTATATAATCTGTTCCCCTTAATGAATTGAATTGCTGAAAAGAACTTTTCAAAGATATTCTAATTTATTGTATATGACTTTATTTTTATTTCAAATATATTTAATGAACAACTGTGTCAAGGCTTAAATGCAATGAACAAAGCTTTGTTTCACAAAGTAAACTTTACCTGAGATAAGTAACGTTTTCAGAGTTAGCCTAACAGCGTAGATGCATGATCACTGCAATTTGTAAGAATATAAGAGAACTTTACTAACTTTACTTTCTAAGCGCTCATTCTTGGTTCTTAAACTAAAGTTGCAAGGTCAAATGTTGCATTAAAAAAGTCCTTCTAATTTAGATTCAAGTATAGTATAGTTTACTTTGCTAAACTAACCTAAGAAAAAACCTTCAGCCACAAGTACAGGTAGCATGAATTTCGAGCTTCAAGCCCTTTGTGGGGATTTTGGGTGGTTTCCTTATGTTCAGTTATCCATAAGAGGCAAAGAAGGGGAAGATGAATATGCAGTTCTGCACACTTACAGAGTGATATATTCATGTTTTCACTACCAGACAATATGCTAAGAAATCTCCATATACTATGAAATATTTTTCTTGGAAAGAGATTTAATGTAAACAATGATAATATTCAGACAATAAACTTGCAATATTCAGTAAATTAGAATATTGTTGAAAAGCTTCATTGTGTAGATTATTAGACTGATAATGTTTTAAAGCCTTTTTTTTTTTTTTTTTGCTAATTATGGTTTGTTTCCCCAGTTCCAGCTAATAAAAACACAACATTTAAGATTAGAAAATTGCATCAGACCAATAAAAAAATAAATAAAAATTTTGTGCAGAAATGGGGACCTAGTGAAAATAATGTTTAATACAGGCTTAAAGGTGATACTTTTAATCTGATAAACAAGCCTCTTTGAAATGCATTTTCTAATTTATTAAATATGAAGCTTAAGCGGAAGTTCAATGAAAGAATCTCTATCGCCTACCTCCATCCAATCAGAGGCTCATCCGCCTCCGACGCAAGCCAATCAGCTTTAACCACTCCTCCACGAAGCCAATCAGCATCCTGGGTTCATCTTAAGAAAACTTCAATTCCACGTCTCAGCCTTCTACCCAGCAAGCAAGCAGTGGCTGTGCATGTCTGATTTGGACTCTGATGACCCTGATTCAACCCACCTCCATCCCCTTCTCCACCATCGTAGCCAAGCACCGTCTGGCTTTCCCATGGTGCTCCTTCAACCTCGTCCCTATCAGAGTGTAATTCCTCCGGACTCCTACAGAATTCCCTGTCACATCTCAATCGGTCCGGCAGAAGACCGCCATGTTGAGCCTGGTTCTGCCAGAGGTTTCTTCCCAAAGGGGAGTTTTTCCTCTCCACTGTCGCTTCATGCTTGCTCATCATTGATAGGTTGATACAAACCTGTGTTTATCCAAGTTGAATATCTATTTTTCTGGGTCCCTGAGTGAAGCACTGGTACCAGCTTACGCAGTCTACTGGATCCCACTAATTCAGCTCAAGCAGATCATCTCGCCAACCAGCGTCTATGCACTGATCCAACTTTGTCTATCTCCACTCCACCACCAGTTTCATGCCTGGGGGGAAACATCCCTATTCTCATACACCTGGTTATGCGTATTAAAGTATAATTCAGTGTTAATGTTTCCTGCCGAGGTCTGAGCGGCAAAGACTTAAAATATTGTATCAATAAAATTTCTTTTAATTGTCTTTTCTTTCCGTGTGAGTTTTTCAGAACTATTTTAATGCAGTGCTTTTTGTTCCTTTCTAGTGGTTCAAGAGAGAAATGAGGACACCGCTTTCCACTGTGTCAAATCAAACAGGAAAAATCAACTACACCTGTGGTGATTACAAGGTTCTTAACAACTTTGATCGGTGCACATTATGCAATTTAAAATACTTTGAGACCAGGCTGGAGTGTCGCATGAATACTCAGAGTAGCTAGAAATCGCAGCATTTGTTGAAGTGCAATTTTCAACAGAATTTCTAAGATTAAGGGAGTTGGGACACAGGGCAATAATCTGACGCGTTGGAAGATCGCTGCTGCAGAGGTAAAGCTACTTATACTGTAGGCTATGTATGATAACATGCACGTTTGTCCTATAGTGCCCCTAGACATTGGCTGGCGGTGGTCAATGACTGATGTCCTTTACATATTATAGCAATAGACGGGCTATTTGTTCTAATAGGATGAATTTCAGGAGAAATATGTTACAGTCCTGATGGACAGCTTCATGATGGTCTCCATGGGGAGTTTTGAAAACACAATGGGCTGTGTTAAAACACACATGGATTCTGAGGAATCCTTAAATATAACTCTAGAAAGATTCTTATATTTTTTAACGTTTTACAACTCCTTGAGAAACTCATAGGAGAGTTTCTTAGATAAATATGTTGCTTTCAAGTGCCATTAAACTCTATTAGACGAACACTTTGATGCACTCATAATTCAAGGAGCTTGATAGAATGTGGAAATGAGGGCACTTACTGGTGCTACCAACTGACTCATGCACACTCTTAAGAACTACACTTTATTTTCAGCTTTTTACCTTTAATCTCCAGATGGGTATTAGGTGAATTGATAGGATTTGGCACTTTTGTGAAAAAGCTTAATTGAACTAAATTAATCACTGCTCTGCAGTTGCTTTAAGTTGTGAAGAGTTCAATGTTCTGTTGGATTTAAACGTGCTGCATAACTGCTAATGTTTCTGAGATGGAGTGGTTTAGGGATCTCTGTTTAATTTAAAGGAATAGTGGGTCAGACACCTCTGCATTCTACCATCAAGCCTATGCTAAATATCACTGCATCTCGTCATCTGATCACTGTGTCAGCAGAGTGTCAGCAGCTACTATGCAGCCTCTCTTACACTCTGAAGAGCCTCTAGCATACCGTCTGAACACATATGGCACTTTAGGGTGGGATGTTTTATAGTCTTTTAAGCTGTAGCAAAAAGGTTCTCAGAAATGGCTCACTTTTAATCAGTTGATCTTGGCTGCATAGGTGCAGGGAAAGCATGGCAATCACAACAACTCAACCGCAGCATAGCAGTAGCTCTTTATTTGAAAAACTTCATATACAAATTTAACTCATCCTTGCATGACAACACAAGAGAAGTGTAATTTTCTTCTGACACAAGCCTCCTTTCCCAATTGTGAAGATGGAGAGTTTTCACAGAGTATCCTATTACCTTTGTGTGTGTGTGTGTGTGTGTGTGTGTGTGTGTGTGTGTGTGTGTGTGTGTGTGTGTGTGTGTGTGTGTGTGTGTGTGTGTGTGTGTGCGTGTGCGTGTGTGTGTGAAAATAGGAAAAATGCATGAACAGCCTGTTCTGCCTACAATGACGTAACGTAATGGAAGCTGTGATGAGGTAATCTGTTGCTGAATAGCTTTTCTGTTTTAACAAAAGGAGGGAATAAGATTTGGTGATTTGCTTACATTAATATCAATATCTCATTCTTTTTTTAAGTCTTATGTTTAAGCTATAAACTTTCTAAAGCTTTAGCTTTTTTTTAGCTGTTATTTTTTTGATATGAATAGTCTTAAAAAGTCAGTGCTCGTCTGGGGTGTAAATAAGATGCGTTCAAACACTTTGATGCTGTTTGACAATTAATTTTGCTGAGTTTCAGCATCATCATGTCACACATTTCGTAATCCAGTCTAATTGGCTAATTTCTCTCCATTGATCACTAGGAGCGCATTTGTGTGTGTGTGTGTTTTTCTTGTACTATCAGCCAATCATAGCTCTTAGAGGACATCTAGCAACAGGGTCAACCACACCTCATCCCTAAGATAAAACTTTCTGTCGTCTCCTTTCTCAGAGTCGCTTTCAGCAGCTATCAGAATCACTCTGAAGATAAAACTCCTTGGCAGGAATTTTTAGACTAAGTTAGGAGCTCTGAGAGGGTCTTTGTGAAAACGGGCTGTGATGGATAAGTGAGATGATCTCCAGCAGCAGTGGGTAATAGAAATAGCACAAAGAAATGTTCAGATGGAGGGGTTCTGATCTAATATTTGAATATAAATATCTACCAGCATAAACATTTTTTAATTAGAAGGTTTTTGCTTTAATATTTATTGTAGTATTTGTCCTGGTGTTGTGAACAAATATAACAATAAGAAAACAACAAGCAATGTCAAACTGTACCGCCTCAAATGATGATGCTTAAATAATAAGCCTCAAAAGTTCCACTTATGGATAAAATGATTATTATGCTGCCAAGCAGCTAAATCTGGGCACCAAAAGGCTTAAACTACTTTTGGGAAAGTAGTTTGTTAAAAGCTCCCACTGATCAAAATACTTAATTTCAACCTTAGGACCACTCATAAGCCTTGCTTAGATATGAGTCAATGTCAGTCAAAGATAGTCAATGTTCAGCGCAAAAATGCAAGAGCTGGTACTCAAAGACAGCTTCATTTGATTCAGAATAAATAAACAAATTTCCTCCTTTTTTCGCTTGATGGTGTGCTGATACTATCTAGGTGTAGAAAAAGACAGTATTCTTGTGTATTTGGGAGTGAGTAATAAAGGAAGAAGTGGTAAATATGTGTAAAGTTGCTGTATGTTGCTGTATGTATATATTTGTACCGTACTGATGGTGCAAGTATCACTTATATCTAAACGTTCATTAAACATTTGAACTCAACAGGATGCCAGCTGATAACAACAGTCTCTGTCGATATCAACCGGCATACATTGCTTTAGTAAAAGAAAATGTTAATTATTCAGCGCAAAAAAATTATTTTATACCAAAACTAATATATTGTCTTACAGCAGCAGTATCTCATGGCACAGATATGATGTAGCTCTGACAAAATTCCTCAAGTTCAGTGGTCTCGGCAGAAACAAGTTTATGTTTAGACTTCTAATAAGCATCTTAAAAACCCACTTGAGACATTTAAAAAACTTTCACTTTAATTTAGTTAAACCAGCTTTAGTCCTGACATCTTTGGAGTATTTAGACCTTTTTTTAGTCTACATAGAACTAAAAAGGCTTACTGTCAATTATTTAGCTTTATTTAGGTGTAAATTTTTTATTTAGGTTAAAAAAAGAGATATAACAGGGTAAGTTTTTGTCTGTTCTAATTAGATTTCCTTTTGGAAGCAAAACCTTATTGTTGTTCCTCTAAAAAGCTCTGGTGTCTCAAACTTGCATACGTCACTTTCCACGCATCGTCCAGTCTGTTCTGTCACCTGCCAGTCACCACTCAGCAACTTAATCAGCAGCCAATTAGTCTCTTCTCTGCTCAGTGTCAGTCTGCCTATATACACCTGTGTCATCCTACCACTCCCTGCCTTGTTTCATATCTTGTTTTCTCCAGCGACTTACTATCCCTTGGAACAGCTCTAGCCCTGCCCACGCTAGTCTGCTTACTAGTGCATGTGTGCACTACCTGGAAAAAAGGTTTCTGTTGGATATTCTGTGATACGCTCTGCTCACGCTGGGAACACGTCAGCAGCTTCAAGTCTGGTTCTGCCTACAGCTTCTGGTCAAAACGTATTTTGCCTGCAACTCCTGGTCAGTCTGGTTCTGCCAGCAACACTTGCTTGCATACCTGTTCAAGTTAGCCTCAGCCTGCTTCATCTGGCCATTCTGTTTAATTTTTGCTGTATGTCTTTTTTTTTTTTTTTGGTGCACATGCATTTTAGTATGGATTTTGCACAATGTTTTACAAATGAGACCCCTGGACAAAGAAAAAGTTGATGCTAAGCAGCAGAATGCTCGCTGATGCAAAAGACTTTTGTGACTGGCTCTGCCTATAGGTTTAAGTATCAGTTTTATTTATAATTTATACCATTGCTTTGTATATTTCAATTAAGGGTGCAACTTCGTTTTTAGCTGAAAGCTTAAATGTCCAGAGTAAAATCAATTCAAATCTGTTACCATTATGGGATCAGATTGGGCCCTTCTTAAATAACAGATATGGCAACGCTTATTTAAGCAGCTTGATGAATGAAATAAGTTCAAAAGAACATTACTGAAGTTATTTTTAACTTTACAAATCATTCTGATTATTTAAACACTGAAGTTTGTTTTAACAGCATATTTGCATTCACTTAGCTCAGGCCAACAGCTGCTTACATACTAACAAAGAACTGAGTGAGTGTTGGTGCAATTTAATGATCTCCCTTTTGTACCCAGTTGCTTAGCAACATGGATCAGTCTGTCTGAAGCTGTGGTGTCCCGAATGAAACTTTGCATCATTGGTCGGAGAAGTTGTGGAATAATAAGAGGGGACAAAAATAGTTGTGCAATCAAACTATGTCTTTCTCTTTTTCGCTAGGTGACTCCAGCTGGGTGATTTAGCAACCCCCCCTCCCATTTAGCTGCCATAACTAAGTTAATTAAACTATTTTCTGTGACCGTCTCTGTCTGTTAATTGCAGTTTCAGTATCTTGCAGCAATCCGCTTTATCCACTGTGTTGGAGAATGACCACCTGCTGTTTTCTCCCTTCATGAGTCAATTTTCTGAGGTAAATCATAGTGGCAGGGAAGAAAAGGGAGAAATAAGAGGGAATGGGAGCAGATACTCCAAAGATGCAGCTTGAATTAAATCAAGCAGGCCTATGTCCGTTTCACTTCACTCGAAAACTCAGGAGAAGGCTAATTTTTTGTGTTCAGTGGTGGTGGCTTCAATTTCTGTATACAGGACGTAATAAAGTTATAAAACACACTCGTATGTATGTATGTATGTATGTATGTATGTATGTATGTATGTATGTATGTATGTATGTATGTATGTATGTATGTATAGTCATAGTCAATAAATTTGAATATTATTGAAACATTAATTTATTTCAGTAACTCAATTCACTAAAGGAAACACATTATACAGATTACATTATATAAACCTGTTAATTTTTTTTCCCACCTCCAGCTAATAAAAACACAACATTTAAGATTAGAATATTGCACCAGACCAATAAAAAAAAAATGTCATGCAGAAAATGAAAATGGGGTTTTAAAGAAAAGCATGCTTATTACTGGCTATGTTTATGTTTCTTTAGTACCTTTTGTTTTTTTTTTTCAAAAAAAGGTACTTTTCATCTGACAGATAAGCCTCTTAGAAATCCTTATTCTGATTTAGTGAATATGACTGCATATCTGATGATTCTGGTCAGCATTTAGTTTCTGTTAATACATAGTTTCAAAGAAAGAGGCATCATGTAACAAACTTGTCACAGAAAGAGTATGAAAGATCTGAAGGCTCACTTTTGAAATCTCAAAAGGTGAAGAGGAAAACCAACACTCATATAGTCACAGGGCAAACACTAGACTCAAAAACAAAGACTTTATTGAGTTCACAGTAGTGAAATATAGCATAGCTTGGATCATCCAATGGAACTAATGTAAAGTATTACAAGGTAATCTAATGAAAAGAAGGTAATCTACACTAAGTGACCAAACAAAAACACTCAGGGAGCTGCAATCCTTTTATAACTGGCAGTAAACAAACCTAACACTTCAAACAGAAACGGAGATGTAAACTGAATCAAAACATCACTTTATTCAAAGAACAACAAAGAGACACAGAGGCAAGCTGATCACATCAAATCAGAGCTGCTCAGAATGACAGTTTGCCTGGGTTTTTATGGAGCTGGAGCTAATCAGCCAGGCGAGCAGAAGACAGAGCTGATTGTTCAGAAATACTTTCACGTCACTCCAATCAGCAACAGCAGCTAGTATGAAGCAGCAAAATGAGCCCTAAGAGCAGCCAGTCACAAACCGGAACCGGCTCAAGTCTACTTCAAACTCAATGTCAAATACTAAGAAGCGTAGTGTTTGTTATTGAGAGTCGTAACAGAGGGTAACTTAAAGGAACAATAAGCACAATTTCATTATTTTAATAATAAATAATTATTTATATAGCGCTTTCAATCAAATTGCTGAACAATAAGTGATACAAATAGTAAAACAAGAAATAGAACAACGCAATTTAAAAACAGGTAAAACATAAAAACAAAAGGAAACACCAATATTAAAACATTATTGTTTAGTCATTGAATTAGGTTGCATAAGGTGATGAACAAGTAGGTCTTTAGCTTGGCTTGAAAAACCTCTGAATGTCTAGAGGGAGATTGTTCCACAGAGATGGGGCAGAAAAGGAAAAAGCACGCTCCACTACAGTTTTCCTTCTAGCCTTAGGAACTTCTAAAACACCCGTGCCCTTAGATCGAAGAGCACAGGGTAGAACATATAGATGCAAACAGTTGGATAAGTAAGAGGCCGCCAGACCATTTATTGTCTGTTTTAGATAGAAATAACAAAAATAAATAATTTTATGGAGAACAAAAGGTATCTTTTTAGATGGAATGTGGTATGACGTCACACAACATGTCTCTGTGTCGTTCTACAGTGTGTTCTTTACAAAGCCGGGCCGGCCACATGTGCATGTACGTCCATGTGAACAGCTGCCACTGAAGGTTTAGCCTCTCCCTGCCCATAAAATGGCACCATCGTGTTCACCAGCAGACAATCAGGACCCATTGTCACCACAAAAAAACGACGGTCTTTGGGAAAGAAATTGTCAGAAAAGGAAAGAGACAAAACAAGGATTAACATTGCTTTCGCCTTTCCAAGGTGGAGAGCATTTTGAGAGCAGAAGCATCTCCAGTTTTACTCGGAGCTAGCTTTTTCTTTAATCCCATTTGAAGTCGGAACTCAGAAATCCTGACTTCCAATAGGAAAAATCAACTATAACAGCTGCTATTTCCCTTGGAAAGTCTGAGACAGCGAACTTCAGATCCAATATGGCAGCTCCTCGCATCAGCTACAGTAAGCTGTAATAAAACATGTTTATTTCACAAGATACAGTTGTAAGAGTGCGTCTAAAATCAATGTTACATGTAGCAGCTGCAACTGTGAACCGAACAAATTAAAAGTGGTGTTTGCATGTGGAAAGTACAGCTTTAAAGGACGTTTATAAGAGGTACTATGAACAAAACAATAATTTTCCTGGCCGTCGCCATTTGGAATCCAAACCTTTTGTTTGTTTGTTTGTTTTTACTTTGGAATCCCAACTTCTTTGACTGTGTTAACTGGAACACTTTTTACTATTCCCAGCTCCTATTGTCGTTTCTCGTCCGGACAAGTAACAGTATGAAGTCAAATGTTTGTTTTAGTGTTATGGTCTTGTTAGACTTGTGTTGCTATGTTGATTTGATTCAATGAAATGTTACAATTATGGCATGTGGGTTAGTTGTTGAAGTTAGACCAGCAATTGGCCTGCCATTACTGATCTATTAGGCGAGTAGCTCAGCTAACACAGTTAGCATCAAAGCTCTCAACTCTGACGCATTGACCGTGTGACACACGCATAACACATTTCTCAAGAATAAAAATAACAATGGGCCATATGGGCTGCGGATGATCCGTTCGCAGAACTGTCCATTCAGAGCTCAGTCTAAACCCCGCCATCTGCGGCGCTGGTGCTGGTACTGGTGCTTATCTCCAGCTGTCAATGGGCGAGAGGTGGCGTACAACCTGGACAGGTCGCCAGTCTTTACAGTTTTTATTTATGCGTTTTTCCCACTGTTTTTTCCTTGCGTGCAACTCACCAATGGGGGAAAAATCCGTCCACCTCACCACCTCAAACATGTATCATTAAAGGCATACTATGCAACATTTTTCAGTTAATGAATGTATTCCATACCGTTTTGGATGATTAAATGAGTCATTTCAGGTCGAACAAAGGTTTTCTCCGCCGCCCTGGGGGTCTGTGGGGGAAATACCGCACTTGCAATTGCAGGAGCCCTCGGCCCGCACTCACAGGCTCAGTAGTCTCGTGTGCATCGCGAGAGTCGGTCTTGCTTTACGGCGAGAACTGCTACACGCCCCCAGTGAAAGGCATGCTCGTTGCTAGATTTGTGCAATTATTACGGCGGAACCAGCGAAAAAACAGCGAAAGCCCATGTCGGAGCAGGCAAGAGAGAGGAAAATGGCTCTGGACAGAGAGAAGAGTCCTACACAGGTGAACATCGGGCAAGCTTTTTCAGAATGGCGAGAACTAAAAGAAAAAGAAGGCTGCAAGGCTGACGCGGACCTCGTGTTTCTGCTGATGTGATTGTAAGTAACATTGTAGGGTTTCCCTCACGCTACCGCCTGGCCAACATTCAAAAAAATAAAAAATAAAAACAAACTCCATATGCGCGCAAAGCTTCTCCCCCCCCCCCTGCCAGTAGCGCAAAGCTTGTCTCCCCCCGCTCCATCGCGCAAAGCTTGTCTCCCCCCGCTCCATCGCACTAAGCTTATCTTCCCCCCCCCGCTCATCCGGTAAGCAAATTCCTAGGAGAAACACTGCATTGGAATGGTTTCTCTCTCTCTGTGTGCATGTTCATAATTTCACTGTGTTAGTAGACATGGTGATTCGTTGCGTTCGCCTGTCTGCTAAGCTCAAAACAACCGCGCCTGGCTTGACGGAGAAACCAGAACAGCTGAGCATATTTACGACAGTACACTTTTACTTTCGCCCTCTGGGGGGAGCCTCGCTGGAAAATCAACCCCGGTTGCATAGTATACCTTTAAGTATAAATTATGCTGGTACTGACGTTACCAAATAAAAATTGTGGAGTTTTTTTCTACTGTTACTTAGGAACAATGAGGCGCAGAGCTTGAAACGCTGCACCTATACTCATCAATTCTAAGTATGCAATGCATAAAAGGTGCAATATTCTATAGGATTCCCCATGTAAGACTATAGATGAGATTCGTCTGGTCACCGTGGAGACTGACCATATGGGCTTGATGAAATTCAGCCTCATTCACCGATGAGGTTAAAGATCTACACTGATAAACAAACCATGTGTTTTTTTTTGTCTACTTCCATGTCTGGTCGGATAAAAATCAGAGTTGACAGGACAGGCTTTTCCAGGATCCAGTCAGCCCCACCCCCCTGTCACCCCAAAATTGACATAATCTCACTCTTAACTTTTGATAAAAGTTGAAAGGTCTGGTTAGCATTGTTCAATGCAGCCCAGTGGGCTTGTGAGCTGCTCACTGTGATCCGGCGTGCATTCAAGACATTCTTTTATTGACAAAAAATTTAAAATTGAAACGGATAACTGGTCTGGTGGTTAGATTTTGGAGGTAGTGAGAGCCTAGCTTGCCACACATCTTGATTTGTTCTAAAGACAGTGCTCAACAGTGCGCCTGTTGTTTTTGTTTATTACTATTGTCATTACTCCCAAGGTTTGACTTTTTGCGGAGAACACTAACTGAGCCGTCATCTTAGGATGGGTGAACGGGGGAGCAGTTTACTGAATGGAAATCCGATAATAGAACATTCTCCTGCCTGTTTAAGCAGCCACCTCACTTGTCATCACATCTGTCAGCAATTAGGTTTCATTACTTTACCCATCATGGGCAGCTTCAAAGTCCACCCCACAATGCAACTTGGCCTGGGATTGTTTTCTACACATTAGTTCTCGTTTGTCCTGATTGCATGAGAAAAGTCTTGATCTGGAGCATGCATATTTTAATTAGGCTAACATAGGGAAATCATGGTAAAAGAAAAGTGACCATTTTCTTTAAATATCCAGGAAACTTAAACTATATAACCTGCTAAAACGATAAATCAAAACACAATTAGAAGCTGTGTTGGTTTTCATGTTTGCACAGCCAGTGAAGGGCCATTCTGTCTGCTTGGCTTACTCAGTGATTACCATGAAAAAAGCCAGGCTGAAAGTCTGGTTTTGCTCTTCATCTTTATTTCATCAGGGCAAATATTGTGGTTTCTCATTGGACATACTGAGTATGTTTGTTTTTCATTAAGTCCAGTACTTTGCAGGAGGATCTGCAGGCATACTGTTCTGCTGCAGACAGATTGTTGTTTTATACACCAACATATGCTGTGTCACCAGAATAAACAAGGAGGCACACTTCATCACTTTTGTGTTGTGAATACAGAGTAAATTAGAAAGTAAAATCAGACATTTCTGAAATGATTCACTTTGACTGGTTACTTTGTCTCTCTGTGTGTTCCTTGTTTTGACTACCTGATTGTTACAGCCAAATCATTGCTGCCTTTGAAAGAAGTGTTGCCAATGTCACTTCATTTTATTTGAACAAGTCAGCGGTGTTTTCCTCTGCCGCTCCAATTACTCCAGCCAGCCTTAATCATGTGTGCACTCAGAGAGAAAACTGGGGCCAAACACAGCAGATGTTTGTAGACGGGATAACTTGTGGTGTTTGAGTGCTGTCGGTACAGCAGAAACAACAGCCAAGATAACATTACAGATTTACCATTGTTCAAACCAACAGATAAAACTGTACAATTAAATATTTATGAAGCAGAAACAATGTAATCACTGTGTGACATAGATTTCTTAAACTATTTCTTAAATTGGATGGATGGATGGATGGATGGATGGATGGATGGATGGATGGATGGATCCTAATACAGTGTACAATAAAGTGGGCTTTAGCAGTACATATATCACTTTGTACAGCTTTTCAATTTGACTTACAATTACGACGTAAATACGACAAAGGACCTAGGGTCTCATTTATAAAGCTTAAGTTGGTCACCATCATGGGGGAAATTTCGTTTCAGTACAGCCCATCAAGAGAAAGACAAACATGGGTAGAAGGAAGACTGGCCGCAGCCTTGCTAGGCGCCGCCTTCTTGCAGAGTAGAGAAAGGAAAACATTAGAATGGTTGAGAGTGAAAAAAAGAAAGAAACAGGTGCTAAAATGTGCATATGTCACTTTCCACGCAAAAGTTGGGATCTCTAAAAAAAACAAAAAAACTTGTGGTCCTCATGTCAGCTCTGACCCAGGCGTACACTTATTTTGGAGATGGGGGGAAAATTGGCGCTGCAGATGGTAAAGTGGTGAATTGCAGCCAGACTTCATGAGTTTTCTACCATCACATTCCTCTCCCCGAGGATCTCCATGGTGACGTGTACCATAGATTGACAGATTGTGACAAGGTGTGTGGCAATCACTTTAATTGCTGTAAATGGTCAAACACACTCTTGCATTGGATGCATTGGCACTGCGGGAAGACCTTGCAGATGAGAATGATGACTGGCCGAAATGCCTCTTAGACTCTGAGCATTGCATTTTGTCATAACCCACAGGGGAAAGTAGCTACACCTCCCTCCCAGGTGATGAAAGGGGGGGGAAACCTCTCATTCCTCCTGAATGTCGATCTCAATGCACAGCCTCAAAGGAATTTCAACACGAAGTACGGTTGTCAGACGACTTTTAAAACGGCAAACAAGTTTCATTTTTAATGGGTTCTTTTAACGTGGACAACATCTGCTTTTAACTCTGATTTACAAATTTGTAAATAAAAAAATAAAACAAGTCAGCCGACTAATTTAAATCCACATCACCATTCACAAGGTGCTTTGCATCGACCATTTATGGTTGAATCTGGCCATGTAGAGGGCAGAACATGTGGTGGAACGAGGTACGCAAACATTCAGGGACAACTGTGATCTATAAAGGAAAATTGCGTGCTGGTGTTCATGGCTTTATAAAATAGCTTCTTTTTTTTTGACATACGGAATTTTATTTTTTGGGCGTACGTACACTTTTAGCATGGATTCTATGCAATGTTTAACAAATGAGGCCCCAGGACACAAAAATGTATAACTGGAAGGAACCAGTTAATTGATATTTTTAGCCCCAATTCATAGCAAAAACTACAGAATCTTTTGATCGTGCTCACTTGTTAGTGTTTTTATTACAAAGTAAAAGTATCACAGGTAACCACCTAAAGGCATGAACATTGTTGTGTTGAATAAAGTTGTCATGGACGGACTGAATATGAGGCCCAGTATTCAAACCAGACAATCAGGTATGTTGTAAAAAGGTTTATTAAGCAACAGATGTAGAGTCGGAATAGGGATGACTGGCAGAATGACAAAAGGGTAAATCAGAGTCCAAGGTCAAAAACAGTTCTAAGTCAAACCGGGTGATCAGATGTGCAGGAATGTCCAGAGCAGAATCCAGGAGCAGAGTCAAAGAACAGATCTAAGGTCGGGAAATGTGCGGACAGAATAAAACAGGCAGGGATCAGGCGGGCTCAGCTAGTCCAGGAACAGAACCGGGTCAGGCAACAACAGCAGGCAATCAGGTCAAACAGGAATCAGGCAAAACAGGCAGGCAGTCAGATCAAGCAGGAAAAATAGGTAAATCAGGGGTGAGGCTGGCTAAGAATATCCGGAGGCAAAAATTGGGTCAGATCATACATACTCCGGTACAGTAGTTGCCGGTATGCACCTAAAAGCAAAGGTTGCAATCTGCCATTAAACAAAAAGAAGAAGAAGAAGGTGGAAATAACCAAAGGAAGGATAGTGACCATAGACATAATATATTATGTTAGACATAATATATTATGTCTATGGTGGTGACTGAAAGTAAACCAAGCTGATTGGTTGGTGACTGGAGGCTGACAGGTGAACACATCTGACTGGTTGGTGAATGGTAAATGGTGAATGGTGACAGGGGAGTGACAAACCAACTGATAGGGTAATGGCTGGTGGCTTCGATGTGAACTGAGTTGACTGATTAATGTCTGATGACAGAGAACAGAACAGGACTAGCTGGTTTCTGAGATGTGAAGTGAGCTGGCTGATTACTAGCGGGCGAACTGAGCTGATTAAATGCTGGCTGATTAACCGGTTAAATAAAGAGAAGATCAAAATAAAACCAAAACAAAACCCAAATTGTGACAAAAGTGCTTAAACAGTTTCATGACATTGTATACATTTACTTAGATTTAAAACATTTGGCTCTGGAATTATATAAAAATAAAAAGCATCACCATCTACCCAAAATTGCAACTCATCTCTCATTCCTGACAACTTAAACTCTTTGAGGCCCGACCATGAATAATGAAAAACAATAGTCTTAATCAGCCTGGGTCCAACATTCCTTTATAGCGGATGACAGCTTTTCAGGGTGGTGCTTTGTCGTTCACCAGGTTTGATTTTTTGAAGACATGTTTTAAGACTGCACAGTAGTTGGATGTATCATTGTCTAGAAATTTGACTTTATCATCGCTAAACCTACTTTAAGATCGATGGAATGAGAAAAGTGGACAAAACAAAAAGATATGCTTGAATTATTTTATAAATATACTCTTTTTAACTTAGTCTGGAAATGTATCTCATTTCATCAATTAGCTTTCTCTGCTGCCATATTGGTATTAAAACACTAGCCTGTGCATTGAAATAAAATGTACAAACTATGGAAGATTTTAAACAAACATTATTGTTATTTTTAACTTCTTTTAAATCTTGTTTCAACTACAAGTGCAGAGCGAGTTTTGTGGGTTCAACTCCAGCTTCTGTCACATTTTAATCTGCCCCTGGGTAGGACCCTTAACCCAAAAGGTTCCAATTGAACTCTGTATTGGTGTATAAATGAGTACATGTTAGTAAGAGCGATTGGGTGAATGTAGCTCTGGTGTAAATCACTTTGATGGGTCAGTAAGACTAGAAAAGGACTATAAATTCAGTCAAAAAAAAAAAGAAACAACACCTAAAATGAAAATTAAATAAAGCTGGATTTGGATTTCTTGTCTGTGATTTCTTCTTCTATACTGCATGCAGTCTCGTCTGCAAATGGTAGGTATATGAAAACGTTTCAGAGAATCTATGTGTGCAGTGCAGGTTGTTCTACCACACTGTCAGCATCTAGGATGTGTAAATTCCGTTCAGCTGGGTGGTGGTTTGCCATGTTAATTAAAAGTTCTGGAGGTTCTTCCCACTTGTGAATTAAATGTTTTTTCTTAATTGTTTCCCCTATAAAAATAAACCAGACTCAAATGAATGAAGGTCTCATCCAGTTAACTTAGAAAGAAATCCATAATCAGGCAACAGAAATGAAAAACAGAAAGGACAAAAAATGTCTTTTAGCAACGTAGCCATTTCAACATGTTTTCCTTAGCTATTTAGCCAACGGACATGCATGGTAAAAGCTTTGGGAGAAGGCAATGGAATTTACAACAGTAAATATTAGCGTAGCGACTAACGGACCTTTGATGTGAATGTGAACTCATCAATGTGAAACCCACAGCATGGGTATGAAAGATGCTGTTACACCAAACATGCAGTCATTACCTATACAGTTCACCTCAAGTTTAACATATAGCAGCCCTCAACATCTTAAAATATCCAAATGTAAACATGAACCAACACCAAATCTTACCACAAGGCCAAACTAAGAGGAGTTTTGAGAAAAATTCAGACTAGAAAACTCACCTGTTCCCTGACGTCTTGTAATGCGCCTGCGATCCAGCCAATCTGCTCCAACTCCTCTTCTTACCTCAACCAATCATCCTTCAAGGCTTTGCTTATAAAGCTCTCCATACATGGATTCCCTTGATGTTTAGCTGAGCTTCAACCCACCTCCACCCCATCTCCTCCTTAGCGCTCACAGACTCCACCTTATCTTTAGAAAGTTCTAAACTTGTATTCAACCCACAGAGTTTTATAGATTTAAAGCAAAATTTTGCCTGCAAAAATTTTGCAAAATTTTGCCTGCAAAATAGAAGATTTTCATCCATTAGAAAGACCTCTAAAAGTCGATTCCTACAGTGGCTCACACTGGCAAACCAAGCTTAGCTTTAAAGGATTACCATAAGGGACAGAGCCAGTGTTTCCTGTTCAGTGAGGTGTGAACCCTTACATATAGATGCAAAGCAAAGGTCCAATGCTTCTAACTGCACTACTAAGTGGTTGCGTCATGGGAAACAACAGCAGTGAATTTTCTGATAATGCTTTAGGCTTACCACTTAGAGTCAGCTTAATGCTCTTTAACACGGGCTGAAAATGTGATAATAAGGCAAGCGCTCTCTGAGGCATTAAAGCCAATTCCCTGCTCAACAAGATGGCTGAAGTTAATATGCACCGTTCTCCCAGAGTGCCCGACATATTTATCCATCCTTATCAGTGTACTTATCTGTCTTAATTAACTCTGATTAGATAAGTGCTTGTGTTTTTGTTTATCTGCAGATGTGCACAGAGGATGACACAGGTGCTTAGTTGTCACTCTGATAATGCTAACACTTCCAATGAGTTCCACAACAAAAAGCATTACCTGCCAAATGTCAGCTTAGTGTCTTCTGGCATAGTGTGAAGCTTCGATAAATTATTATAGAGCCATTACATGTTGTTTGGAGTCTTCAGACTGTGATATCAGTGCACAAAGGTTTTAGTCAAGTTTAATAAAGCATTGCTTATTACAACAACTACTTGCAGATAAGATTGTAATGAAAATAGCACAATCCAAAATAAGCTACTATTTCTATTCTATTTAACAACTTAAGACGCATTTTAAGTGGATGCCTCCCAACCAACTCTATACACTGTTACTCTGAACAAGCAAAGGTTGAAAAAACAAATAAATGCACCACATTTTATGAGCTCTTTTGCTAGTTAAAACAACAAAGGTAAACAAAATTTAGAAGGGGATGTAAAAACTGTTAATCATAGTATCACAGATGTGCGCTCGATCGATGTAGATGCACAGCAAGGTCTGACCAGGCTGGAGTGGGACTAATTTTCAGCCCTGGAGTTTCATGCCTCAGACCGGCCCACTTAAGATAATGACCTATTATTCTTATAAGAATATGCAGATTTATCTCATATTTCATTCTATTCCCTTTCACCTGTGGGCTTTGTGTATTTACTATCTTACATTTAAATGATAAAAAAATAAATAATAAGTCACTGATTTTGTTTAGGTATAGAAAGCAGTTATTTTAGAACTAAAGCTTGTTTGTTCACAAACTTTTTTACAACAGCTCACCTGTTTCTTCCATACTAACAGGAGCAATCCCCTCATCACTACTAGCTATGCGTCTGAAAATAAATCAAATTTTGAAATAGGGCTTGAACTTTATCATATCGTTTTATCGTGATCTTTTTTTTTTTTTTTTTTCCCCCCCCAGTGTCCTGTGTAGCAATGTGGCAATAAAAATTGATATCTTAATGCCAAATAGAGCTCGATAGATTATACTTTCACAAGTGGAGCAAACAGCTTTCGCCATAATGCTCCGCTTGATTTGTGCGTGTAAATAGCTTTATTGTGATTCCTGCAGGGAGAATTTCAAATTATATGGACACTACAATGGAGTGTATGAGAGTAAAAGAAAAACAAGAAGAGAAAAATAAAAGAGAAAGAAGAGGTGAAAGAAAGAAGAGATAAAAGGAAGAGAATGATAAAATGTCCTCTGTCTGCTCCATCACCTGGAAAGAGACACAAAAAGAACAGCACAACCAACAGACATAAAGCAACAGATACAATCGTGTAACACCTTGATACCATTGCTAAATCATATGTATTATTATTTAAGCTGACATGTGTAATGTGATACCTAAAAAAGAAATTAAAAGAAAGTAAATAAATTATAGCCTTTCTGTATATAAGTGAACATTTAATCCCTGGGACCTAGCACCTGTGGGAGTTTGTGAGAGTGCACTAGTTTAGGTGAAAATTATCCAGAAGGAAATAGCTTGATAGTGATTGTGGAGAACCGAAGACCCACCTTCCCCGAGCACAGAGGCAGGGGTCAGGGGACCCATAACCCCGGACTCCCAAAGGGGCCCCCAAAGCAGTGCGCCCGAGAGGGGCCTTCACAGGAAATCTACAACCCCCCCCGGGGAAAGAGGAGAGACGACCCCGAGGAAATACCCCAGCCACCGCAATGCTGACGCCCCCAAGAGCCGCGGGGACGAGCCAGTGGGCTCCGCCGGCAGCCGGCCGTGCTGAAGTGGTCCTGGCCTTGGGCCCTGGGGGCCAGAGGCCCCAGGGGCGCCCCGCCCCCACGGCAGGGGCCCCAGCCGCCCCCCGGGGGGCCAGGCCCTGCGAAGTCACCGCCGGGAATGGGCCGGCGCCCACCCGGGAACCCGCCCCAAACCCGAGGACCGTCAACGCGCCAGAGGGCCAAGGCGCCCGCCAACGCAGCGGAGGAGGGCAGGACATGGGGGGGATGGGCTCCGCACCTATCGGAGACTTGAGATGATCTTGGGAGAGGGAGCGGACCGGACCCGAACCTGGAAAAAAAAAAAAAAAAAAAAAAATCATTCACACCATCCCTCCCTTGTGCCCCACTCGCCACACACAGACACAAAAAAGAAAAAAAAAAAAAAAAAAACCACAATTCAACAATACGACTGCCTGTGCCCGACCCCCGGCCCCGGACCAGACGCCCCCCAAATAGGGGGGGCCGACACGACCCGTACGGGCCGTCCGACCAGAGCCCCCCCTCACCCATTATATACCTAATAAACCCCCTCCCACCCCGACCTTACCCTAGCCACCCCTGCCCCCCATCCCTTCCTGGGGAGAGCAGAGGCGTATCGTGATCTTAAGAGATTCCTTATAGTTATATATATATATATATATATATATATATATATATATATATTTTTTTTTTTTTTTTTATTGTTACGACCCCAAAGGTCTAGGGGTCCAGGGGAGGTAACATAAAAAGCCAACACAAAAGTGTATGAGAAAATTTTTTTACAATTTATTGATAAGTTGGCTATAAAAACAAAAATGATGGAAACAATAAGTACACTACCGAAAAGGAAAGGACATGATCTAATGACAAAAGAAACCCAAAGATGACTTAAGGCAACAAGAACTAAGGTGTTGATGCTGGAAACAGCCACAAGACAAAACCACAAGACAAAACCTAAACATCAAACTAGTAACACAACCAGGAATTGAGAGGCTAAAACCGAGTGCCACGGCAAATTGCCAGACGAGTGACACAGCCTCCAATAGTCAGGTTAAACGAGTGTTACAGTAAAACAAAAAAACATCACAACAAACAAAACACAACCGGCAGTGTGGCAAGCTGCTCTAGAACACAGCTGCCCTGATTGCATGGGAGAGCTGAGTTTAAATAAGGAGGGCTCTCCATGGATTGGTGAGGCAATCAGGCGAGTGTCCAATCCAGAATGAGGATGATGGTAGAAGGAAGTGGCTGAGGGTAAACGAGGAGGAGACTTCAGGATGTTTGCAAGTTTCCACAGTGGCACCAGCTGGCAAGAAGATGCAACAACATCTGCAAACATATTAGAAAGAAAAACAAAACAGACAAAAAGGCCACTGGCCGTAACTATATATATATATATATATATATATATATATATATATATATATATATATATATATATATATATATATATATTAGGGCTGGGCAAGTTAACGCGTTAATTTCGCGTTAATTCATTAGACTATTAACGGCGATATTTATTTTATCGCGCATTAACGCATGTTGCTCATATGCTTTCAGTCAGTGTCAGTCAGCACGCGCTGACTGCAGCGCGCTTTCACGGCAGCACTCTCCCGCCCCCCCCCCCCCCCCTCTCGTACATGGCTCAGCGGCGCCAGCCAATCAGCACACAGGCTCAGCCTGGCCCGCCCACTCAGCTCTCACACAAACTTAATACACAAGTTTTTGTGCTGAGAGAGACCACAGCAGCGAAAAAGCATGAACAGAGGAAGTAGCACCGTTTGGCTTTATTTTAATACCGTAAATGAAATCAAGCTGTATGTTTTGTAAAAAGCCGGTTCATTTCAGTGGAAACACAACAAATTTCTCTAAGCACGTGAAAAAACATGAAAACGTCGAGCCCCAGAAACGGAGAGAGGAGACGAAACTTCTCTCATTGCCCCGACAGACCCACAGACGTCACTGACTGAGGCGTTTCAGTCCTCCATGGAACATGCAGGTAGATCAGTGGATGGATGGATGGATGGATGGATGGATGGATGGATGGATGGATGTTACCGGAGCCCACACATAACATGTAATTAAGACCTTGAAAGAACCCAGTACATATATTAAAAAGTGTTATTTAAGATAAGATAACATTAGCTAATCCTTTTTTTATCCCACGACGGGGAAATTTATAGGATTAAAGCAACAGGCAGGTGCACACAACACAGTGAAAATCACATAAGGATTGAAATATATAAGAGGTGGATTAGCGAAAAAACACTGAACATAACATTATTATTATTATTATTATTATTATTATTATTATTATTATTATTTAATTGTAATAATAAAATAAAAACCACAAAACCCAAAAGGTCAACAGTTTCATGATACATCAAGCTTAGGGACTGGCTAATATAGAGCAGGTCAAAAAAGGCCATATTTTGGCTGCAGTGCTTGCTGTTCTCTTATGAAGAAAAGATCAACTAGTGCACTAAATTCAATAGATGGGTTGAAAATATCCAGTATAAAATAAGTGCTACAAATGTTACAACACTTTTGTTCATATGGCAGCAGAACATTAAAATAAAAGTGCTCTTTACACTACTTTTGAATTCATTCTTGGAGTTTGTAAATACAATGCGATTCTTGGAGTTTGTAAATACTTCTTGGAGTTTGTAAATACAATGCGATTAATCGCGATTAATCGCGATTAATCAGGGCGATTAATCGCGATTAAATATTTTAATCGTTGCCCAGCCCTAATATATATATATATATATATATATATATATACATATATATATATATATATATATATATATATATATATATATATATATATATATATATATATATATATATATACACATATATATATATATATATATATATATATATATATATAAATAAATAAATGGGTAGATAACATCAATGTTGGTGTAGCCATAAAGACTGCGTACCTCTTATATGTGATAAGAGGGTATAAACACACCCCAACAGCTCAGACGTCGCCCAGTCAAACAAGGTCTGCATCAAATATTGAGGAACCATGACAAATGGGCTACAGGAACACAAAGGCAATATACTCGAGAAGACTATTGGAATATTAGTCAACATGAAAAGACTGTGGGAAACACGGTATACCAGTATTGATACTGAAACATGGAAATGATACCCACAGTCTAGACTAATAGTGAAACAGCTACATCCACAAACAGCAGCTGCTTTTACAGTTAGAGATCCAAAAGATAGTTTTACAACTAGAACAAGGGGAAACTAAGACACACAGTCAGATAGGGGTACCAAGCCCCAATGATGCAAGAACAATTGAATGGGAGACTGAAGAGATACACGAAGGAGATAGAAGCCAGAAGAATAAACACACTGTTCTCCACTGAAATAGCTAAAGTGTACTCCCAGTTTACTCCCAGTGGCAAGGTAATAAAAATGATGCACAGTGCCTAATGGATCTAAGAGCAGACCGCAATAATCGCTCTGAGTCCAGTAAACATTGCAATGGCAGACATCTAACAAAGACTCTCAGGTAAGAAGAACTAGACAGTACCAGGCCCAGATATGATCCATGTCTACTGGCTGAAGATGCTAACTTCTCTCCATGACACAAATGAACGAACTGCTGATGAATGAGACCCACCCTGAATGGCTGACAGAGGGCAGAACAGTCCTAATAATGAAAGACCTCCCAGAAGAGCACGGCCCCCGCCAACTATTGGCCAATAACCTGTCTCTCCACAACATGGAAGCTCCTGTCAGGCATCATAGCAGCTAAAATAAGTGGGCACATGGATCATCACATGACAGAGGCCCAGAAAGGCATAGGTGGACACAGCAATGGAGCTGCTGGTTGACAGAACAGTCGACCTAGACTGCAAAAGCAGACAAACAAACCTATGCACTGCATGGATTGATTACAAGAAAGCCTATGATTCAATGCCACACACATGGATCCAGGAAAGCCTGAAGCTGTACAAGGTCAACAGCACTCTGAGAACCTTCGAGCCAATTGCACAAATCTCCATTAAATGTGGAATGTACAAAGGAGTTGCTCTGTCCCCTCTGCTGTTCTGCATAGGCCTGAACCCCCTCAGCCAAATAATCAACCAGCCTGGCTATGGATACCGACTCAAAAATGGGGCCACTGTCAGCCACCTCCTGTACATGAATGATATCAAGCTGTATGCTAAGAGTGAGCGAGACACTGACCCGCTGATCCACACCACCAAGCTCTACAGCAGGGACATCGGAATGTCATTGAGGCAGGAGAAATGTGGCTGGATGGTAAAAAAGAGAGGGAAGGTAATCCACGCAGAGGGGATTGTACTCCCAGAAGGGAGAATAACAGATGTTGAGGAAAGCTATAAGCATCTTGGAATACCCGTAAGCAAATGGCAGCCATGAAGAGGGTACAAGAAAAGCAGCAACAAGTAAGGCAAGTTCTGAGAAGTCAGCTCAATGGCAAGAACAGAAACCATCCAGCATCTAACAGCAGGGTGTAAGATACTAGCAAGGAGGGAATACATGGAACGCCATAACCAAGTGGCTGGTATTGCGTACAGAAACATCTGTTCAGAATACCAACTGGAGACCCCCAGGTCAAAGTGAGAGTCACCTTCCAAAGTGGGGGAGAATGGCAGAGCTAAGACTCTGTGGGACTTCCAGATACAAACAGACAAAATGGTAATGGACAACCAACCAGACATTGTGATCATTGATAAGCAGCAGAGGACAGCCATTGTGACCAATATGGCCATCCTGAGTGATGGAAACATCAAGAAAAAAGAGCATGAGAAACTGAAGAACTATAAAAGGCTCAGGGAAGAATTAGAAAGAGCCTGGAAGGTGAAGACAACAGTAGTGTCTGTGGTCATTGGAGCACTCGGGGCAGTAAGCCACACCTGGAGAAACATCAGACATCTCACTCCAGAGGAGCGCAATCTTAGGAAGAGCTAAAATCCCCAGAAGAACCCTCAAGCTCCCAGGCCTCTGGTAGAGGACCCGAGCTTGAGAAATGGAGAGCCACCCACCCTGATCAGGAGTATGAGGGGTGGGTCAGAGAAGGGTATATGTATATATATATATATATATATATATATATATATATATATATATATATAAAAACATAACAAGCGTATTGGTCTGTGATTTTGAGGCTGAACAGTTGATGTAATATTAGCAGCGTTGCTAAAACATTCCTAGGATTCATGTTTCATTTTTCCCTCTTGCAGAAATAAAAACACAGATTTTGTTTTAAAGAAATGCTCATTCTTCTCCTGTAGATAGATTGTGAAGCATATTTAACTCCGATAAGCTGGCTTGCAGCACTGTTAATGTACTGCACTCATTTCAAAGTGTTTTCAGTTTTTGTGCATATGTTCTAAAAACATTTCATATTGTAGACACGTTGTGTCTTTTTCTGTGGTGGATGAGACACTGGGATGCCCTAGACATCTGGACACAAGGAAGCCATGGGCATGTCTGCTGACCTTAAATCTAATTACATTTCTCTGCATTTAGTTTAATTGGAAAGATAATTAAAATCTGTCTGTTCTGGCATTGTAAATTGTTGGTGCTGAGTGAATCGTTTGACAGCACCACTTTGTAAAAATGTTATAATACACTGCAATCAGAATTTTGTCTTGAAATTTTTCATTGAACAGAACATAGATATTGTTCATAATTTATTCTAAGCAATCAGATACTTAACTTAGAACAATGATGAAGACAGACAAAATGGAAGCTCTTTCTTAGCCCCATCATAAGTTTGCTCCTATTCTCTGTACTGACAATGCATGTCATGTTGCATTATTTGCCTAGGATGAGAGTGGGCGGAAGGGCAAACAAGATTACTTGTTTTTCTATGAGTGAATCGAGGCTTTCAGAAATGATTTCACAAGCCCGTTTTAGTAGCACGCCTTTCAAGCTCATTTTATTCCATATTTTTTCATGACAGCAGTTATACTGGTGAAATAATGCTCCACAGACACACAAAGCATTTTTCAGGGTGGTCTGTCAGTGCATAACTGCTGCTTTTTGAGCTGTGGAGGATTTATTCTGTGCAGTGTACAATGGAACATTTGCTGTGATTTCATTCCTTATATGTACTGTCTGCCAACTCTGAAGCTTACTTTGCTCTGTGTGCTATAACTCCTGGACTAAAGGTAGGATTTGATCGGACACAGGTCATCTCTTTTTTTCGCCAGTCCAAGAAATAAAAAACAAATCTGTGCAAGTGTCAGTTATGGTAAAAGCATGTTTAATGTATTGGCAAATCAGAAGCAAAATCCCTTTGAAAAAGCTCCTATTTTACAAATCTGTGAAGACCAAAATCAAACACAATTCTTATCAAAAAGAAAATCAAGGTAAAACAATTGGAAGTATTATTGTAAAACTGTTTTATTTGTTCCAAAATTGCTCATGTTAAATCTTTCCACGTGACGTTTGAAAGAAACTGCCAAAGTAAATAGTTATTACACATGCTATATAATATGTTTATTGCAAAATACAAGGAAGCATTTGCTTTAAAATGTTTTGTACTTTGTAAAACACTAAACCCCTACGTAACATAATGAAACACTGCAGATGCGTAGTATTGGTATAAAAAGCTGGTATCTAAAAATTTAAAAGGTGGGTCTTAAGGTGATAAAATAAAAAAAAACATTTTTGGGAAATCAGCTCTGTAGAGTATGTGTGCCATTTTTAGTTCACTTCCACTGCCGTTTTTATGTGTTTCAGGATGAGGAGTGTAAAATTGTATCACATTTGATGTGACTTCTTCTGGGTTTTAGTTATTTCTTTCCAACACTTCATGATGTGAAGTTCAATATGAAAGTTCAATACTCAAGTGTTCAAAGCTAAATTATCTGAATTATTTGGTAAGTTGATCGGATGATTGTCAGTTGGAGCCACTCCAAACACTTAGTGCTTGGAGTGGCTCCAACCAGAGTCACAAAACCAAGAGTTTAGTGACTCTTGATCAGCATAGACAGAGCACATGCATTGTGTAGTATGATATAAAGTAATGTTTTTGGGTCACTGCTTCAACATTTAAAATAAACAGTTGTTACAGCAAAGTTGTGTTCACATCAAACACGAATGGCGCCATAATGTAGCCACTTTTGCTTGCTGTCGCTGATATTATTGTCGGCCCTTCGCACAGCAGGGAACAGCAATTGCACAGTGGGCAACAAGCCCGGAAAACAGTAGTACAATGGGGCTATCTGCCTCTCCGGCCTCCTTATTCACTTTTCTCCAGGCTTGCTATTTTCTGGACTTGTCTCAGTAGTAATAATTGGTTGAGTCATGCAACACAGGCCACCCGCAGATTGCCATTATCAGTTTTTATTCCAAGTTGAAAACAGCTTCGTCTCCGCTGCACTCCTTCACCCCACAGTTCCTAATTTACTGAGATTGAGATTTTTCATCTCAAACAACTGTTGCTTTGCTTTAATCACCAAATCTTGTGTTTTGCATAGCTAGAATTGCCTCTGTGGCCTAGCTTAGCATCACTTTATGTCACGTCGCTGCTGTATTGCACCTTAGCTTATCTAGATAAAAATGTCCTCATGTTCCATAAATATGGAAATGACTTTTCTCATCTATAAATTCCATATAGTATGCATGATATGTTGTTTGTTTCTCTTCAAATAGGTCAGATAGGTTTAAACAAATATTATAGAGAAGAAACAATAAAGATGGTTATTTGAAATGTAAAGGTTGCTGACATGGAGAATGTTGATCTTTACCTAAACTCTGAGATTTATAAATAAATAAATAAATAAATTAAATAAAAAAATAAATAATAATAATAATAATAAAGAAAACTCTGAAATTTCCAAAAAGTTGCCTGCATTTCAGGTTTTAGTACATCTCGTCACAGAGGTCAAATGTTCAATGGAATAACAAATATCACCTTTCCTATGCTACATCCATCCAATCCTGCTATCATGCTAAAGTGGGTTATAAAGTAAAAAAAATACAGCCTCTTCTAACTATATTGTGCTTCATATAAGAGATTTCTGATGCTCAGCTAACTTTGAGTCTTCTTTATGATTTGATAACGTCCACATTGAAGTGTTTGGTAGTGATGACCTGGTAGCATAAGTATGGTGTCTTTATTTATTAGATAAATATTGAATTTTTGTGGGCCGATCAAGGGAATACTGTACAATTCCGGTCAGGAGTAAATTTTTCTTTTGTCTGTGGGGACAGCTGTGGGCAAACTATTATTGCCCTCAGTTTAACCATTGCTCACTGTAGCCAAACAAACGGTGTTAAACTATTGTAAATCCCAAGTGCATCTTTGGAATCAGTTTCCCCTGTTCATTCTCTGGTTTAAATGCAGCTGGAGTCTCTTTTTTTTTTTTTTTTTTTTACAAACAATGGCTGATGAAAGGGAAAATTGATTTGTTGAAACATTTGGTGCTCCTGGTCTTTGTAGAAGAAAGCCCTCCCCTCTGGATCTAAAGCTGTTCTGCACCATAAACTTATTTCAGAACAAATTGTCTGACGCTTATTGGAGAGATTGCTTTTATGTCAAGTTGTTGTTTCTTTTTCAGTTTTCTTCCTGCTGTCAGGCGAAGGAACAAACTGGTTCCTCCAATATAGAAAAATGAAACACCAAATGATTGCAGGGTCTTCAAAGGACATTTTTATGACTGCTATATGCTGTCAAACATATTACCCTGGTGGAGACTCAATTGTCGTTTTTATAACTTAGCTTTTTGCTCTTGTTTCTTTGCAGAAGAACATGACATTGACGCCCCAGGAGAGCAGAAACAGCCTGGCGGGCCCCCTAAGCAAGAAAAAGCCTCCCAAACTCCCTAATGGCTTAAGCCTGGAGTCTTGGAAGAACCATCAGCACCAGTCGTCAGACCAGGAGAACAATCCCCGTCTAGCACACACACAGGGGAAGAAGAAGAAGAAACACCTGAAGAAGAAGCGCACAATGGTAAACTAAACCTTTTATGTTGACAGAATGTAAATTTCCCAAAGTTGGCTTATGTTCTTGGCATTATTTTTGCTATCATCAGTTCCAAAGCTACATGTTTGAGCTCTACGTTTTACTTCATTTTGGGTAACACAGTGTTTCCCCTCTTACGATGAGCTGTTTTGGATGATAACATTAATTGTCTTTCGTCCTGAAGCACTAATATGATACTAATATTGCTGTTATGGCCAATAACTGATATTTATCGACATTATATATTTAATATACTGCCCTAAAATGCTTTCCATACTGATGTGGAATGGGTAATGGGCCAGTAACCAAATGATGCCACATTATTTAATGGAAATGGAAATGATGAACCCACAGAGGGAAATCACAGATAAAATGAAACTGCAAAACTGATGTGGCGGGCTTGTTCAATTTTCTAAAATGTCAACTGCAGCAACTGAAATTGGTCCTTGGTAGTTTGTATGGGCCCCATGTCCTTGCATGCATGCCTGATGACATCGGGGCATGCTGCTTATGCGATGACGGATTGTGTCCTGGGGAATCTCCTCCAAAATCTCGACCAGGGCATCTCTGAGCTCCTGGACAGTCTGGGGTGCAACCTGGTGGCGAACATAAGGTTCCAAAGATGTTGTATTGGATTTAGGCAGGTGTTCTTTTATGTTAGCAAGGTAGCACCACCAATGTTGGTGTTTTTTGTAAAAAGCCAGCCTACTAGAGGTCGTCAGTCCATAAGGCCACATTCCTGAAGTCTGTTTCTAATGGTTTGGTCAGAATCATTCACTCCAGTGGCCTGCTAGAGGTCACTTTGTAGGGGTCTGGCAGTACTCATCCAGTTCCTCCTTGCACAAAGGAGCAGATACCAGTCCTGCTGATGTGTTAAGGACCTCAGATGGCCCTGTCCAGCTCTCCTAGTGCTGGAATCTCCTCTTGAGACCAGGTATTGTCAAAGTTATGAGGAGCGTAAAAATGTCTGAGGCCTCAACCTGCAAAACCATACCTGTTTATTTAAATTTTCATACCCTTTTGACGGTGAAAAACAACCACACTGTGGACATTGCTTTTCAGTTTGTTTCATGCATCTCTATTCTCCAGAATCTTGTGATTTACTCATAAAACCTCTTCAGATGTTGACAAGGGCTTTCTCTAGAAGAATTCATTTCTTCTTTGACTCTGTAATTATAAACTGTGTTGAGAAGCTGCTGTATTGATTTCACTGAGCACATGTTGTTCATACACTTTTCTTACCCTCTGGAGCATTGACTGTGGTGACAGCCACGCTGCATGTCTGTGCTTTCCACTGGTCCTAGAAATATTGTTCAATCCATTTGTATGTAATTCTCTCAACTCTTGATACCCCTTTAACTTTTAACATTTTGTCACATCATAAGCACAAATCTCTATGTTTCTATAAGGGTTTTAGAACAACATAAAGTAGTGCATTTCTAATGAACATGATACATGATTTAAATTTCACTTAAAATAATCTAAATATTGATAATGTGGGATGTGAAGCTGTTTCCAGTACATAGAACCAGCTTTTGTTACAATCACCGCTGCACATTTCTTACGGCAAGGTTATTTTTGGATATATATCGAACCCGGGAACATCGGTTATAAATTCTTGCCACAGATTCTCAGTACTGACTGCAATGTGTCAGTCTCGCTGTAGTCCCGGGTATCTCTAGAAACTGAAAAACATCCTTTCCAGTAATATTAGTATAGAGTTAATTGTTATTTTGGATCATATTGTGCAGCTGTATATATTTCCTAAATACCATCACATAAACCTATCATAGCATATTAAAGTAACAGGGTCCAATTAAATGAATGGGGTCAAAGTGATTTCATGTATGGCTTCTAAACGAGAGTATACAAATGAGTCTGTGTTTTTTTTATTTTTTTTATGAGCAGCAAAGTAACAAGGTCGCTAATAAATATTTACATTACCCAGGGGCAGTGGTAAATCTCTGCCAGCAATGACTCTTGCAGCCTTTCCTACACTTCCATACAGTATGTGTGCACACAGTGCCACAAACACACGGAGCCTTTGAGGTTAAGCTCTGTTATCTCCCTGGACGAGGGTCACTCTACTTCAGCTGTAAATTCAAGGACAGTGAGTTCCTGCAGGGCAAGCAGGCATGAGCAGAGAGAACAGGTACAGGCACCACCATACGGTTACACACATTGTGTATGAATAACTTTAGGTAAAATAGGCTCCAACACTGAACCTCCGTCTGCCTCTGATCCTATGGCATGCACAGTCTGATTCCCTGCTAAGCCAGGCTATCTCAGATTTTTTGACATGTTGAAAAATATTCATGATATGAATGTTGTGCCTTAGCTGCAGCATGTTTAGCGCACACACACATTGCTGTTCCATATTTTACACATGTGCTACTCAAATATTTGATCAAATACCTGATAATAACATGACTTAGTTTCGTGCTGCACTATACAGGAAGTCTGTGCTAAAGATCTCCCTTAGGCATGCCAGATGCTTGGAGTAGGACTGAAGGAATTCAGTCTGACTTAATAGTGACCCAAATACGTCCGAGTTCTCAGGACTAGATGTTTCTAAAAATTAGACCTAATTTGTTTATATTTGACATGAAACACATTTTTAAAAGTGCCAACATCAATGACAAGCTTGATTTTTATTATTCAATTTTTTTTATGTTATACTAATTATAATTGTGGTCTGAACTTTTTATGTATCTAGCAGTTGTGCAAATCACTGCCCTTTGGTGCGAATATTGGTTGTCCCACATGCCAGTCATTCTTACGTAACACCAGTGTCCATGCTCATACCTTGTTAGTTTCCGCTTGCTGGCTGTGCATGCGTACTTCTAGTGTTTATGTACCCAGTAAGCTTTGCGGTTAGCGTCGGTGTTAGTGGTTCATTGTAGCTCCACTGCTCTCACCGCATACCTTGAACATGGCTGAAAGACGCAAGAAGTAAACCACGTACAAGTTTATGAGAAGAAGAGGAAGGTCTCAGTAGAAAGAAATAAGACCAGAGTGGATTTGGGAGATTTTTTCACACGATCCCCCTGAGGACTGGAAGAGCGGATAAGATGGTCTTGCGAATTGCAGTTATTCAAAAAGGATTTGTGAAAGTGCTATGATTGTGTCCTTCAAGGCATTTTCTGGGAATTGCATAGCAGGAATGCTGTTAAGGGCTACCCTGTCCTTGTATATCTGGAACAAAGGTCCATGGTTTGAAATCAGAATGAGAATGGTATCTGGTACAAACATTTTCTTCAGTTCTGTGTGGTCACGATTACTAAAGTTTAGTTAGTTTAGTGATTCTGAGCAAGAACATTTAAATAGTGGCAATAAATGCAAGGCAAGGCAAATTTATTTGTATAGCACATTTCAGTACAGAGACAATGCAAAATGCTTTACATGATTAAACTATAGGAAAATAAAACAGAATAAAAGCAAGCAGGAATAAAATGCAGAAACAAAATAGAACATGAGAAAATAAAAATTAAAAGCAAACAAGTAAAAACAGTTGGAATACAAAGTAAACTAATTATATTTCAGTTATACAGTTCAATTCAGTCGAAGGCAATCCTAAACAAATGTGTTTTTAATCTTGATTTAAAGGAACTCAGGCTTTCAGCACTTTTAAAGTTTTCTGGAAGTTTGTTCTAGATAAGTGGAGCATAGGAACTAAATGCTGCTTCTCCGTGTTTGGTTCTGGCTCTAGGTATGCAGAGTAGGCTGGAGCCAGAAGACCTTAGTGGTCTGGAGGGTTGATACACTGATAACAAGTCTGTAATGTATTTAGGTTCTAAGCCATTCAGGAATTTATAAACTAACAGAAGGATTTTAAAGTCTATTCTCTGAGATACAGGGAGCCAGTGTAAGGACTTTAGAACTGGGGTGATGTGCTCTACTTTCTTAGTCTTAGTGAGGACGCGGGCAGCAGCGTTCTGGATCAGCTGCAGCTGTCTGATCCACTTTTTAGGCAGGCCTGTGAAAACACCATTGCAGTAATCAATTGGACTAAAAATAAACGCATGGATTAATTTGTCCAGATCCTGTTGAGACATTAGTCCTTTAATCATGGAAATGTTCTGGTGGTAGAAAGCCGACCTTGTAATAGTCTTTAGATGGTTTCGGAGGTTTTGGTTCAGGTCTGAGTCTATCACTACACCCAGATTTCGAGCCTGATCAGTGGTTTTTAGCTGAAGCAGCTGAAGCTGTGTGCTGATTTTTGATCTCTCCTCTATTGGTCCAAAGAATATTACTTCAGTTTTGTTTTTATTCAATTGAAGACAATTTTGGCACATCCAGGCATTGATTTCTTCTAGGCATTTACTCAGTGCTTGAACTGGTTCATAGTCACCTGGTGACATGGTGATGTAGAGCTGTGTGTCGTTTACATAGTTATGGTAGCTGATGTTGTTGTTTTTTATGATCTGAGCTAAGGGGGAGCATGTAGATATTGAAGAGGAGGGTACCCAGGATGGACCCTTGGGGAACACCACATGTAATTTTTGTCGTCTGGGATGTAAAGTTACCTACTGATACAAAAAAGTCCCTGTCCTTTAAGTAGGATTTAAACCAGTTGAGAGCTGTACCAGAAAACCCAACCCAAGCAGCTAAGAACTGAACACACCTTGTTTTCAGTGGTATATAAGTTAAGTAATTAAACAAAACACAAATACTAAGCAGTTAAACTCTCAATTTCATCAAGAACACATTCCCTTTTAAACAGTGTTAATATTTTTAACAAAATGATTCCTTTCCTTGTTGGCAAAATTGGGACCCTGCAGTTGCCACTTAATATGACTCACCATAAATAAAAGAACCCATAGCTGACTGAATTAGTGCGTAATCTGAATTAGGCACTTTTCCACCTCAAAACATCCATTGAGGTTGTTCAAGCATCTGATTAGGACGTCTCCTGGGTGCTCCATTCTAGTCTGGGATTTTGATCTTTAAAATGCATGCACAGAGCCTTCTATTTTCAAACATGACAACAATTACCCTCAATTCTTCTCGCCATCTTCATCCACTCCCACTCATTTCACTGAATAAACAAGTAATAATTCTTCAAAATGTTAACAGGCGGAACATTCTTCTCTCTCACCAGTGAGAGCTCTCCAATTTGCGATGGTACATTTTAACCCTAAGTAAATAATACCCCTTTTTAATTATGTTAAATATGGTTTTGATGACCTAATTTGTCAGACTGTTAGTTATTACTTTGAAAGATTTTTTTTGTGTCTTTCAATATCCATATTGACCCGTGAACCCTGATGCTCACTGCAAGATTTATCTGTCATATTTAATGGCATCTGCATAATTGAAAAGATCATCATCTGGGCCTCCTGCCACCCCCTTTTTTGTTCTCAGAGCTAACCAGTGGAGTTATTATCTTTTCTTTGGCTTCACTGAGAATAAATCATAAGCTATTGTCCTTATTCAAGGTTACATTATAAATATCAGAAGGCTCTATCAAGGTTTAATTCTCCGTTTTGGAAAAGTCTGGAGACATGGTACCTGTTATCAGCATTCTCATACTCTGAAGGAGAATGTAAGAAGAGAAGAAAAGGGAAACATGTTTTGTTGAATAAAGGAAGAGGTATGTTTCCATCATTTTGATTCCTCTCCCAGCAGAGCTCACAGATTGCAGCTGCTGTTTTCTTCTTTGTATGATTTTTTTCTCTTTGGTACTGACCTAGTGTGCTGATCTATGAGATATTGTGGGCTGTAAATGTTGCCTCCCATCTGAGTTTACACCTATTTCTGGAAAATAAACTCAGGTAGAGGATATACGTAAATATTTATTGGAGGGCAGTTATAAAGTAAATATCACAAGCAGTTTCTCTCTGCTATTGATGTCATTTTGTTATTGTCTTGTCTCTAGTGTCATATTACAGATTTTAGGACTGTTTTCCTTGAGGCAATCATCTTAGACCTTAAAGGTCATGGAGTGTTGAATTAAACTTATATCAGTTTGTTTTTATTTGCTTATCAAATGCGCAGGTTTTTAATCAAAACTATATTTATATTCTTTAAGGCAGCAACTAACGATTATGTTAATAAGCGATTAATCGGTCGATTATTTTTACGATTAAAAAAAACAAAAAAACAAAACAATTTTAGCTAATAAGCACACAAAAACAAAATTGCTACTTAGGTGTCCTGTTACCATAATATTAGGTAAAAAATGTGTTTGCTTCAAATAAAGAAGTTTATGTTGACTAGATTGTAAGTCAATCGTTTAATAGTCAATGTTGTCTATATGAACAGCACTTTAACACAACAAAAGTGAAGCTGTAAAACTGGGATGTCAAATGCGGTTTGGTTGAACCTCACTCTTGTTCTGGTGCACCTAGGGAAAAAATGGGCATAATAATGCAACCAGCGCAGAAACATCACTTCTGACAAATATACCACCAGCCCATTTCAGACTGTTTCAGCACAAGCTGTATTTTATGTAAATACTACATGCTACATTTGTCCTTGTACATATTTTTCTTCCAAGGACATTTGCTCTATAATTTTTTTTCAAATATTTATTTGAATACTTTTTATTTCTTCTGAGGGTTTTTAGTTTGGGTCTGCCTCTTATTCTGAGTGTCTCACCAAAATTTCATTATGGTTACAGAACAACAATAAAGACTCTTAAAAATGTAGGTTAAATGGGGCTGCAGAGCTGTGCAGCACAGAACATTTTGGGATGATCAGAATTTCCTCCCGTTCTCTCAACAGCAACAGCATGAGTTGCTGAGCCTGTAGCGTTATTATGGATAGCAATAACACCCAAACCACTCTCAGAACCTGGTGTGGGTCCAACAGAACAGTCAGAACCAACACACCTCCACGTTTGTTGTTGTTTTTCACCACATGAGAAGGTACAAAACTTCTGCGGTTGTTTTATGGAAATTCAACTCTGCTAATGTCAGAGAGTTTCTACTTTGAATAAAGCTTGGTGCGAGTAAAAGCACGTCATTATCACATTGTTTGATTTTGAGCTCATATAAACAGTGCATTCGAAATGCTTTCTTTCCTTTTAATTCAAATAAATTTGAATCTGATCTGGGGCCCGTTTGCGAAAGAATGGCCCATGTACCCTAATTATAAAGCTGCTACTCTGAGTAGTTCTACCTGACTCTGTCTGAGTAGGTGGTGTCAGTCAGGTAACTAAGCTGAGCGTCCTATCAACCCTGAGTTAAGCATCAGCATAACGTGATTCCCCATGGCAACGACAGGAAACAAAAAGCCTAGAAGTGCGCATTTCCCACAAGTTGAATTAGAAATCTTTAATGAAGGAATATGGAGAATATGAAGAGAATAGGAACTAACAAAAAGAAACAATACTGTTGCTGCTGAAAAGCGAGTTAGTGGCAGAGAATTAATGAAAAAAGTCAATGCATGAGTGATATGAGAGTTATTTGACAGAGAATTAAAAATGTATTCTCACACCTCTCTCTGCGTTTGGTGTTCAACACCCAAAAAAAGGGGGGGGGGGCATTGATTACATATCAAGGTGCAACTCAACAAGCATAAAGGATGTGGCAGCAAATCAAGATGAAGTATGAAAATGCAGTTTAATCAGGTACAGTTATAAGTTATTCTTATATTTAACCTTAACCAACAAAAGCATTTTTTGGCTATATTCAACATATGTAGTTAATGATGGGATGGTGTGAGTTATTGAAATAACTGATATGTCTTTTGACAGACTTTGCTTCACCCATCTTTCTAAAAATGAGTGGATACTGATTTTCTTATAGGTATATAATTTGTGCCATCCTCAATTTATATTAATCATATAGGCTATATTTATAATTTAACTTGAAGTAAAGCTGGCGTTATTTGAGTGAAGTAATGTGCCATAGCCTTGATTGGGGGATTGTTGGGGGGAAATATATGAAAGGAAAATTAGAACTGGAAGTCTCAATGTTTGATTCTGAATGAATTATTGCATTCATTCTGTGTAGTTCTTCTATTAATCGTGTGGGTCTTTATGGAACAACAGCCCGTTCACAGCCCATGAGCCAAACGCTGTCGACGTCTCCATGCCTTGAAACGGAACAAACGTTAGCTATTGTAACGACTTACCCTGCTGTTGAGTTCCCACTGCCCTCCTCAATGACTCCATGTTGTTTCAGCTCCTGTATCACTGTGGTGCTCTCGTGCCATGACAAATCTCACATGTTACTTGTCTTTTGGTTTTGTGAAGCGCGACGTGTTCCCTATCCTTTGAGGACTTTGTCTGTGTTGTAATTTGTAGAATTTACCACAAAAATGCTAATTTGATTATGGCGCCTCTGCTCTGCCTCCGCTTAGCTTCGTTTACATCGCTCTGCAGACAATCAGCCAGCCAGCACTGACGACCTCATGCAGGTGGGGTAAATGGCTCCGCGATGGGGCGAGAGACAGATTAATCGTGCGACACAACGAATCGATGATGAAATCTGTTGCTAACACTTATAATTGTCGATTTTTATCGATTTTATCAGTTGTTGTTGTAGCCCTAATATTCTTTTCATATTTCATGACTTTCATGACACATGTGTGCTATGTTCCTTTACAAAAACAGGAAGACACCATGAAATGATGAGCTGAACAGCCATAACATTATGACCATCTACTGTATAATAGTGTGTTGGGGTCCACCTGTTGCGTCATGGACTACACTAGGCCCTAGAAGGTGTGCTGTGATATTTGGCACCAAGAAGTTAGCAGCAGGTCCTTTAAGCTCTGAAAGTTGTGAGGTGGGACCTCCATAATTAATCTCACCACAGATGCTCAGTTGGATTCAGTTGAGCATATGTGGTGAATTTGAAAGCCAAGTCAACACCTCAAACTCATTGTTGAACTGCTTTGTCACACGGTGCAGTGTTTTGCTGAAAGAGAACATGGCCATTAGCAGGAGTGTCAAACTCAATCCTCAAGGGCCGGTGTCCTGCAGATTTTATTTGTCTTTGCTTCAGTTTACCAGAGTCTCATTAGCAGGACTCTGGAGAACTTGGCTCCATCCGAATATATCTAAATATAGATCCTAGCTCCTGTTCCTAGGTTCTGCTCCTTAAATTTTTAACGAGGTCAACAGTAAGAACATTAAAATGGGTTGGAAAGCAGCTTCGGACTGCTGTGCCGATTTCGGGCTGCCTTTAACTCATACATTGTTATGCAAAGGAAACACACATCGATGATTCTAGTCAAATCCAGGCCTGTAGCCTTCTGAAAATGAACTACAAAGTACGTGCTCTCTTCTTTCTGGACATTTTCCTTAACTTCTGTGAGGTGGTCTGTGGTTATATCTCAGGTCACGCAAAGGATTTTGGGATTCCTTAAAGCTCCTTAGCTCTGGTAAGGGACATCGCAAGGTTCCTATGCTAAATTATCTGTGAGAGGAAGCATACAGGCTCCTTTTCCTACCTCCTTTCTTAATGACTGCATGGAATGCTGACACACTTCTGCTTTGGCTAAAGAGTCCGTACCCAAAATAAGTATTCGGATGGAGCCCTTGACTGCATAATTAGGAGGTAATTTAGCCATTTCATTCAGGTGTTTTGGACCAGGGACACTTGTAAAAGTTGCAAGACATCAGCCCTTGAGAACTGTAGTATGACACTCACACCTCAGAACAATTTAGAGAGGCCAATTAACCTAACAGTCATGTTTTTGGACTGTGGGAGGAAGCTGGAGTACCTGGAGAGAATCCACGCATGCACAGGGAGAACATGCAAACACCATGCAGAAAGACCCACAGTCAGACTTGAACTCAGGACCTTCTTGCTGCAAGGCAACAGTGCTACCCACTGGACCACTGTGCAGCCAGGGAAGTGTAAGAAACAAGAAAGAATAGTGTCACCTGTTACACCTAATCAGTGTGTATGTACTGCACACCAAGATTTCGTCTTCAGTTGTTTTAATGAACCACAAGAGCTGCTTTCATGAGCATAAAAAGAAATTACAGACACAACTGTATCATGGGTTCATATAGCAAAACCAGAAGAAATTTTTATTTATTTGTATTCCTTTATTTAAAAATAATGCATCCGAAGACTTTGTGGCAAAGTTCACAGAAATATTGCACCTAAGTAGAATATATGGACATTGTTACCTTGGTAACAATGTCAGTTTGTGTTACAGCATCAGCAACAATAAGTTTGCACTCTCATTAGGGAAAAATATCCATTCTCTGTGCATCATGTAAATAGATGTTTTCCAGCTCTCTATCTCATAGGTTGCCTTGTTGTTCCCGATGAAGCTTTGTTCTGCTCACTGATGTTAGAGATGGGAGCTTGTGGTGGTTGCTGTTTTGCAGAGTTGCTCTGGTAAACAGAACATCGTGCTGTGAGGCCCATCTGCTCTCTGTAGTGGGGGAGCGAAGAGAAAAGAAATGTGGTGGATGAGCAAGGAGGGCTTAGGTTAGATCTCCCTCCTCTGTAGCCCTCATGTCTCAGTCCAACCACCAGCCTGTCTGTCTGCTGGCCATCCTTCTTGTTTGTCAACAGCTGAGGAGCAGAGATTTCTAAAAGAAATATGGATCAGTTGTTATCAGATGAGATGCTCCCTTGAGAAACTGGCTGAGAAGTTATGTAGAATAAATTAGTTTACAATTCTGGGTGAATGTTTGCCCACACTTCTTCTCAAAACGAGTTCAGAATGAGTTCCCTGGTTTCCTGCCATGGACCCATCTTTCAGATGTTTTTAAAGGGTTTAAGGTCAGAGCTTTGAATTAGCCCACTTTGTTAACTGGAACACTAGTGACCATTCACAATGAGTACATGCTCCTGTACGTGTCCGCTCCGTTCCAGACCACTGCCATGAGTCCATGAAAAGCACCGCCTACTACATCAATGGTTACTCCGTCTTCCTTCACTCTGAGTTCCTTGGAGACGTGCACGTATGTGAACGGAACGGAGCAGTCACGGAGAATGTGGAATTTGGAGGTAACATTACTATCTTAGAGGATTTTAACCAAATAGCAGGTGCCTTCTCCAAAAATTAACAACCTTAAGCTACCCAGAAATTTGCGTCTTCTCATCTGAAGAAGCTGAATGCCACCAAGAGAAAGTTTTTAGATCTGAATAAACAGATTTAGCTTCTTGGCCCCAGTGGCAAAGAATTCTGGTTTGATGTCAGGGTTTCAAACCTTCAACCTTAGTGCATGGTACATTTTGTTAAGCGGAGAGGTGGCAGTATCACGTTGAGGGTCCATGTCGCTGCATGTGATGCTGGTGTATTGCATAAAGTGGATAGAATAATAAAGGAGACAGCTCAAATGAACAGCTTGGTGGTTGAAACTTGGACAGTTTTGGGTGATGACCCAACATACCATGTTGGGTCATGTTCAAACTGACTTTGGAATGGATAAAGCAGACAAAGCCCAAGCCCCAACCTCAACTCTAATTCAATTAAATTAAATTCAATTCAATTCAATAAAATTGAATTGAATTTAATTTAATAAAGCAGACAAAGCCCAAGCCCCAACCTCAACTCTAATTAACAAAGGACACTTTCACTAAAGCTGGATGCGTAAAGCTGGATCTTTACCATGAAATTTTAGAATAATCACAGGGTGTTGTCGAGGACTACAAAAAGTGTGTAGTATCTCTGCAATGTACTAAACATGTACTAAACAACATGTATCTAATTATTAATGGTGGTGTATGTAAATATTTGAGCTTATACATGTCAATTTTTAACTTGAGTGGATGAAAGAAAATCCACAATAAATTAATGAAAACATGTGCACCAAGGCTCTGTTTTAAAAATCAATTAAGATGAATGTTTTTGGATTGCTCCAACAGAACTCCTGTTAATAGTTCAATTATCTCCTCAGCCCATCAGAAAGTCATGTAGGAGACCAGTTAATTTTAATCAGGTGTGTTCAACAAGGGGGAAACATCTAAAACATGCAGTACATCAACTCTCTGGGAGTAGAATTAGTCACCACTGCTCTTATCCTCTTTCTGTTTTTGCATTACTAGGAATGTCACCTTATTCAACGTAAATAAATCCAATGTTCCAGGGAAGTTAAATTTACCCATTTAACAAAGTAAAACATGCTTATGTATGAAGATATAATGGCATGGTGGATTTTGTTATTGACGGATATTCAGACTCTTTCTGTAATATTCAATTCAACCCTTCTATCTAATGACAAATAATTATATCCAGTGCTGAAAATAATGTTTTCTAAGGCAATCGGAGTGGTTTTCAACTCTGCAATTTAAGAAGCCTTCAAAGAGAGTTCTTAACCAGGCCAGCCAGTCAACTAAAGGGCTCTCAACTCTGGCTCCCTGAATATTTTTACTGCCTGGAAACTCACTCTGCCTGCTGTGATGGAGAAGTCCTGCCTCAAGACTGCCAGAGGCTGTGTTATTATCCAGCATCAGTCTCTTACCTACACTGAACTCTCACTTCAACCTGCTGGAGCCCGCATGTAATGAGATCACGCTAAAAGCACTAATGGCAGCTCTCAACGGCTGGCTTATTTGTGTGTGCATGTGTGTGTTTGTGTGCATGTGTGTGTGTGTTTTCCTGTGTTCTTTTGTAAATATTTGGACTGAAGCCATTTTTGTGTCAAGATGGAGGCAAACTTGCATGCATGTCAATCTCTATTAAAGGTGTTATGCAATGTTCAGCTCTTTCAGCTTTGTGGGTCACCCTTAATAAGCTTATCCTTTAAGCCAGTAGGAGATTTGAAGAAAAGCATTGTCCTGATTGTCAGATAAGATGCCAAATCCATCCTTTGGGGGATGATAACCGGCACCGTCACTGTCAATGTGGCACTTCATGCAGTGCCGTTGGATCAAATCACATCATTATGGCTTGGTCTGAGACTCAAGTCCATTATGTTTGAACATGCTTCTGCTACTCTGAGTTTGAAAGTGGTCTGTGTAAAAAAAAAAAAAATATATATATATATATATATATATATATATATATATGTATATATCAGTGTTGTAGTCAAGTCACTATGCCTCGAGTCCGAGTCCAGGTTCGAGTCACCAGTGTTCAAGTCCGAGTCAAGTCCAAGTCATAAAAAAAAAAATCAGAGTCGAGTCCGAGTCGAGTCACTATTGACGTGTGATGTATGACATGAAGCAGTAACATTCCATTGCACTAATAACTCTTTCGCTGTAGTTACCCTTGGTTTTACTCGGTAAAACTACCGCTTTTTCCAAGTCTAAGACGTCTCCTAACCATGGTTTTTAAACATTGTTGTTATGGAACGTGCAACAGCGACTCGAGGTACGCTGATAGCCCGCATATGAAGGATGTTAAAGCCGCAAGCGGCGTCGATCGGCCCTCGCAGCCAAGCGCACTCCGGCCTATTGGCCACCGCCGCGGTGCCGGCCGGCGGGCGGGGTTCGCACACCGCCGCGGTGCCGGCCGGCGGGCGGGGTTCGCACACCGCCGCGGCTCCGAGCGGCCGGCGGGGTTCGCGCACCGCTGCGGTGCCGGCCGGCGGGCGGTGTTCGCGCACCGCTGCGGTGCCGGCCGGCGGGCGGGGTCCGCCCGCCACCGCAGATGCTTTTACACATTTTCCTCGCCCGTCCACCGGGCGATTCCCACAAACGCGTTCGGCAGCCCTCCCCAAGACTCACAACAAATCTGGTGTGGATCGGTCGATGCAGCGAGGAGATACAGCCATTGGATAATGATAATGCATTTGGCCACCGGGCCGGACTAAATTGTTCGGCGGGCCGGAAAATTTATACCGATTCCTGGACGGTGACTACAAACAGAAAAAAAAAAACGGCCGATGACGGCATGAACACCAAGCAGGAGAAAAACATAGACTTACCTTCATATCAACTCGGCCCGTCTTTCCGAGCCCTCGGCACTCAATCCATCGTTTGAGCTGAACGTTGGTATGTTGTCCCACAGTTCTACCAGTAAAATGGGCACCTGGACATCCTCTTGTGAAAGTTTAACAGCTGTAAAGTCGGTCATATCGTTGTATATGTTGCATGTGTAACGGCTGGTTGCTACGTGCGCTCTCACACTGTTTGCCCTACCTTAGCGGCAAGGGGCGTTGCTCATGAGATGGTGACGTCACGTGCGCGGCACGACATTTAGATATTAAAATCATACACCAAATAATATTCTAATGACATATTAAAATTATAGCCTAATGATATAAAAAAAAGTTGAGTCTTTTTCTCAATTTCCGAGTCAGAATGATCTGAATGTAGGAGTCCGAGTCCAAGTTCGAGTCATCAGTGCTCAAGTCCAAGTCAAGTCACGAGTCTCTAAATTTAGCTAATGACTCGGACTCGAGTTCGAGTCTCGGACTCGAGTACTACAACACTGGTATATATATATAGATAGATAGATAGATAGATAGATAGATAGATAGATAGATAGATAGATAGATAGATAGATAGATAGATAGATAGATAGATAGATAGATCATACTGTGTGTGCAGGTAACATGTTTTCGTGCGCTGCTGGCCGATCATAACCGGCAAAGAACTGGTTGTAGGTGAAGGCGGGAGTTCCTTGGCCTCTAGTTATGGGGCGCTTTACAGGCACCGCTCGTGATCCCAAAACAGTAGAGTGACAGCAAGTTATGGATGTATTAGCGAGTTATGCTAAACAGGTAAAGCACTAAAAAGACTCTGAACATACAGCCGGAAAAGGACTGATCAAGGAAGGCTTTCCTCCCTGGCAGTGAGCTCCATTGAGACTGAGAGACTTTTAAAACTGAAGAAGATAAAGAGGACCTTTACTGGAAAGTTATCGATATTTTTGTGCATAAAGAGCGCAGCATGGACTTTATTTATAAGTAGAGGTAAGACAGCGATAATTATTCATGTTTTGTTTTTGTAATGAAATGTGCGTAATGTGGGTTATAGTTTTTGAATGTGTTATAAATGCAGAAATCCATCATAACTCATAAACTGTTACCAATCAAATGACAAATAATTTCGTTTTATTTCTTTTTTCATCAAAGAATCAATATTCTTTCCATGTCTCTTGGTGATTTGATTTGGCTCAATCAGTCTCCTTCAGCACTTTGCAATGAATTTACTCTGTAGAGTGTATTTATTTGTAAATCTGACTCTGATGACGTCAGTGCTCACCAGCTATGAACCCAACCGCACGTCACTGATATATATATATATATATATATATATATATATATATATATATATATATATATATATATATATATATATATATATATATATATATATGTGTGTGTGTGTGTGTGTGTGTGTGTGTGTGTGTGTGTGTGTGTAAAATCTCGCTCTTAGCGAAGGCAGACGCTTTTCTGTACCTCTCCTCACCTGCTTGCCTCTCTGTCTGCATGCTGTGTAACTCTCTCAGAGCCTTTTTCTGCAAATCAACAAAATCGAAAACTATGGATCTGATTGTCTGGTCGCTCAACACAATTGATCAAATTTTCTCAACGAGAAGAGCAAGCGCAGGGGAGCCGAGCTGTCCTGCAGGGACACATGCTGCCGGATACATCATGGACTCCCAGGGAGCTTGGAAGATGGTGTGTCTGTTTTGTCCATCGAGGACGTGGAAGATGTGTACATAACTTCAATTCAATTCAATTGAATGATAACAATCCTGTTATCATAAACTGGATTTATGATAACAGGATTTCTGCTTATTGGAGTTGGCAGCTACCTGATATATCGAGAAATACGGAAGATCTTGGCAGCAGTTCTGCCCATAGCAAGGCTGGCGGGAATTTGTGAGAGTTTAAACCGGGCTCGGAGCACCCAGGATCAGACGATTAGCAAACAACAGCGCAAGCTGGACGCCACACCTGGACAGTATCGCATGCCGGCTGGGGTTGAACTGAATGGTGGAAGGGTAAGACCTCAGGGAAGTTTCTTGCTCGATTTACGGCAGAAAGTCCAGCACATTTGGCTGTTTGGGACTTACCATGAAGACGAACAAGCAAAGACTTGAAGGTTGACTCAAATTCCATGGTCAGCCTGACACAAATCAATCTCCTCGTTATTGAATCTGGTGCCGTGATGGCCAGCCTTGGAGCTAGCTATCTCAAATTCTCCCGGATGTTTTGCCAACAAACCATCTAACCCCACCCGGACCTGCTTGAACAGTGCTCTTCTGAACTGCTGATAATATACCATCTAAGACTGGAGGGGGCCGGCTGGAGAGTCATGGGCCCATACTGACACTCACACATACATGAATATGGATGGTGATAAATACACCCCCCTGTGACTTACCACATTTGCTGTGCCTGATGTTTTCCCCCCTGGGACAGGAACTTAGGTTTGATGCATGCGTACGCGCTGCTCACTTGGGGTACTGCACTTGGATGCACCCCCCACGCACCTGAAAACCCTCCCACCTGACATATGTCTGCTTATGATGTTGTGCGTATATTATGATGTTGTGCGTATAATAAATAGAGAAATTCAATTGAATGTGATTCAAGGGCACTGCCTGTCATGTATCTGTATAACATATCACTTTTACCTGATGTGTGCAATCACAAAAACATGCTTGGATGCAATATTGACCATGATAATATTATTTTATGGTCATGAATATACTAATATACTGACCATAAGTTCAGTATATTTGGCCAATTAGATGGACACTTACTGCCCTTCTTGCACACCATAATATACAGTATTACATCAGCAATGCTCATAGAGTGTATACTGGTAAAGAAAAAAGAGTAAGAAAAGTCTGGGTGATTTAGATTCAATTTCGTCCTAGCTATTTAATTGAGTGTTGAGAAAGAGAGTCCATTTTGGATGCTCCTTTTTTCAGGGATCCCCACAACAACTCATTAGAAGTTGCCCTTTATGACACAGCCAGAATTCCAACCCAGGTCCCACAAGGGGGATGTTTCATACTTGCTTTAGACAACTGCTGGTCTCTCCAGTGTCTGCCTCGGCGCCCTGGGAGGGGGGTCTTTAGCTCCTCACAAGGACTATTGAGCATTTTTCTTATGAATGAACTTTACATATACAAGCACATTCTAACATATACCTAAAGGTATTTGGATCCGACTGGTTACATTTAAAATTCTAGAAAAGCCTAATGTTAGCTTTGGCTGCCACTAAATACATCTTGTATTAAATGATACTGCATTTTTTCAGTGGCGTTATCAAATGGTAAATGGTAAACAGTACTCTAACTAGTCCGACAACCCCAAAGCACTTTACAATACAATCAAAGGTATTGGTTATTTGTACCTGTGATACTTTTTAGCTGGTTTTGTTCTTTCTATCTCTCTTTCTGTAGGTGTAGAAGCAGACTCCGAGAATGTTATCTTTTTCCTCTGCTCTATTTTTATAAACTTTTCTCCTCCTTTTTTTTGTCTTTTACCTTTCTGTTTCTGTGTCCATTGAATTTGAAATAATCCCAAAATAATGTCCAATAAAAGATTTTGCATATGTATCAAGCGGAGCACTATAGCAAATGCAGGAATGTGAGCGTTACACTGCCAGACAAGACACAAAAAAATTCAATTAAAAAAACAATAATGTTGAGAGAGAGTGAGTCCCTTTTGGCTGTTCCCTTCTTCAGGGGTCCCCACAACAACTCATTACAACTTGCCATTCCTGACACAACCAGGATTCAAACCTGAGTCCCACAAGGGGGATTTTTGATAGTTGCCTTTGACAGCTGAAAGTTTAAAGATTTTTTTATCTTCTAAACTCCTAATAGTCAGTTGTACAAAAAATATGATTGCATGACTTCTGTAAATAATATCTCTCAGCAGTAGATTGTTAACACTCTTGTCACACCATTCCATATCTGGTATTTGTTTCAATGATGTAGAAAGACATGACGCTGTACAGGCTGCCATGGGTTTTGATCATTTTAGAAAATTTACCACTCAGTAGAAATCAGGAGCAGTATGCCACTGCCACTGAATTAATGCAGATAGGACTCCAATATTGTGACAATGGCAAAATAACGTCTTTGCTTAATCACACACTATGCTAAGACTCTTCAATCAAACTTGTACTTTCACTTACTGACTGATTATGATGGTTCATGATTATTGGACTACTTAGGGGCACTCAAATAATAATGTAATCTCATTATCAGATGGTCAGTTGATCCTTTTAATATAAAAAGTGAAACAATAAACAAGATGGTAAGGTCACAACAAAGTACTGTCCTCAAAAGAACACTGCAAATAGCACATCGCTGAGAATATTGTGCTGAGGCATTTAAATAAACAATCTTCGCGGACATGAGAGGACTTTATGTCAAGTTCTCCGTTTGCCTTACATTTATAACCCTGTCACATGTCTATCTTGTCTAGTGCAAATTCTATGATGCTTACATATTTATATTAAAACAATGTTTTAAACTTATGAAACCTTTGTGAAGACAAGATGGGGAGAATTTCCCATGCTTTTTGACATTTACAACAGGAGGACACTGTCATGGTTCAGTTTTGGCCTGGCTGTCTTCCCCGTTATTTTTTCAGCCCCTCCTCCTCTCACACAGCTCAGCCGCCATTTCCTCAGCAATCAGTCACACCTGTTAGGCACTAATCAGTCAGTACTCACTCTACCTGCCAGCCTCTCTACATAAACCTCTCTCAGTCTTCTCTTCCCCGCCGGCTCATCTTCAGTCATTACAAACACCAAGCCTGTCAAGTCCAGTTCTCATCAGTCTCCACTCACTTCACGTCAGTCAGCCAAGTAAGCTCTCTGCTTCATTACTGGAGCTCCTACTACCCCTGTGCTCCAAGTAAGCTCTCCGCTTTGCTGCTGGTTCTCCTGCTACCTCTGTTCTCCAAGTAAGCAGCCCTGCATCTCCAAGAACTCTCTCACTGCACCTCTGGTTCTACAGTAGCCCTGTACCTCCAAGAGCTCTCTCCTGCCCTCCGGCTCCTGCACCCATCATCTCCAGTCCGGTAACTAACTCTGGTCATCTTCATCCACAACTCATTCATTTCAATAAACTTCAAAAACAAGCTCTGTGTGTGCGTGCTCTGTCCGAGTTCACGAAGACAAATCATGACAGACACAGGTTTAAGTGTTGAGAGTTGGCAGTGTCTTGAACTCATGACAATGAGTTGAAAATACCTTTTTTAGTTAAAGATCTTTAGAAAAAGCAAGAATAGATGCTACTTCAGTCACAAGTCGTCAGATAAAAGGAAGGCCGGTATTATCTGAACCAGTGGTTTTTTTTTTTAAGGTTTTTAACAGTTGTATGAGAGAAGAGTAAAGACTTTAGCAAAACATGGAATAAACGCCCACTAAATTAAATTGAAGTATATATGTGCTCATTACACAGAATATTATACTTCTTGATGTTCTGCTTCACCCTGAGTACACTGAAAGCTAATATTTGCTAGCTAATTAGCAGGGCTCAGTTAGCTAACCTGCACTCTGGTTACTTCTCTGGCATTTCAATGAAAAGGTTCAAAACTTGACAATTGGTATGACAGAAATTCTTAATGGTTTTGTAATTATTTTAACACCGGTGAACCATTAGACTAGTTATCAGGCCATGCCTCACCACCACATTTGAGCTAGTGAAATCCAAGCAGATATATTCTACATTAATAACAAGTTTTTAAAAACACAGTTTGTGAAATATTTGACCTTTGTAAATAAAATAATTTAAATATTGCGAAAACCTCTCACCATTCTCCAGAGCCAAATATTGTGTATCGTCTCTTGCGCTGGATGTCTTGCCACACCCCTTGCACTAACCTATAAAAAAAACATTCCACACCAGCATACTGTAGTTTCCCAGCAAATCCCTCAATTGTTGTGTTAGTGTGTGACTGTGCTATCACACATATGTTGGCACTGATGATTCACAACGGGTCCCTCAGCCTTTCCACACTGTCACTTTTTCCTCTGTGCTTGAGCTCCTCTGACAGCACCCTCACACCTCAGTATCAGTAACTTCATGCTTCCACCCACTCCAACTGCATCTCTTACGGATGACTCGTGTTTCTGTGTTGTCCCTACTTTCAAAGGCCTGTCTGTAGCAGGAGGCCCTGATGATGTTTGACAAGTCTAGGCCAGCGTGTCTTTGAAAATGGTTTAATGCTTTTTTTCTGCCTGCCTTGCATTAAAGAAGATGTCCTTTTGAAGTGTCACTCCTTTAAGAGAGGACAGTAAAGAGAGGGATAGAGGACCTGCTTCTTGACTGTTGAACTGAACCTTTTCATAGCACTCTACATCTGCTGAGTAAAGACAGACAACATTTGCTCTTACTGGTCACCATCCAGCCTGATGCTGGATCTCTCTCCTGACAGCCCCCACTATCAGCTCATGAAAAATTAAGTGGCTGTACTTAAAGTGTCAGCCACTTTAAGCCCAGACCCATTCTAGCCGTCAGTCAACGCTGGCCAGTAGATTGCAAGTGTTTGAAGAAGCTTTTATCGTGGTTGTCCAGCCTGCTCCCTGTCGCAGGCACACCGACATGGCACAGTAGTCAAATGTGCTTCAAATCCAGCCTTCTGCCGTTTACACCTGACAGGTTTACTGATGAAAGCTCAAGATTATCTGAGTCTATTTGGTTGTGAGAAATACTCTCTCTCTCTCTCTCTCTCTCTCTCTCTCTCTCTCTCTCTCTCTCTCTCTCTCTATATATATATATATATATATATATATATATATATATATATATATATATATATTCATTTTTGAAAGGTACATACATTTGTGGCAGTAAAATTTTCATATGCGTACACAAACAGAGACTACATGTGTACATAATATTTTCATCATACAGAATCTTAAAATAAAAGTACAGAATAATCATCATAGCTCCCCAAATTCTTAATTCTCCTTTCAACTTATACATTAAGTTAAGTTGAGTTAACTTAATAAAACATCACTCCCAATTGTTAAATTTCTCTTTATTTCCTTTTTCCTTTTCATATACAAGGAAAACATAAAATAACTAATTCCTTTACTCCAAGACACCTTCCCCTTGGTCCCCACCCATGTTGGCATCCCTCTCCAGCCCCATAAAATGCATGTAGCCAGTGATTGCACAAAATCAGATCTCAATACCCCGATATACAATGTCCACTTGTCCCAGTGATCAACAAACATATCCTTGTGTAGTCTTAAAGACATTCTAAGTCTCTCCATTTGGTATATTATTGAGTGAATAATCAATCCCCAGTCGATCCTTGGAGCCATTTCCTTTAGTTTTATCCTGTCTGACAAAGGATTATAATTCGATAAAATAATGCATGAGCTTCTCTGGCTCTTCCCAGTGGTCCTACTGCTATTTACAGAAATAAACTGCTCCTGGTCAGAAACAGCCAATCAGAGTGCTACTATCAATCAAGCTCAAGATTGCCAGTGAGCTGCATCAGTCTGGAGAAATGGTGGAGAATCAACCTGTTTAACAGGAAAACTGGCAATTTCTGGGGAGATGCTCCTGCTCAGAAAACAAAGACAGGTAAACATCAGAACAGCACCGCAGGCTCCGCTGTGGGGGAGGATCTGTGGAGAGAGGGCTGTCCACAGTTTTTCCCCCCAGAAAACTCCTTACTACAGCTTTAAACATGACAAGGACAAGTCATATACAAAATGCATATACAAAATCTATTCTATTGATGAGTTCCAGAGCAGGCATAAAAGCCCAACTTGACAACTCAGATTTAATGGGTAACTCACCCCTAAATCAACTTTTTCGCCAATAAACTGTTAACATGGCTGTCCTATAGCACTGTGTACATACCCTGGACATTATTTTGAAAAATTAGTGCATATTTGTTGAAATCTTGGTTTTGTGTCTAAAATTGTCAGTGTGGCGCCTTCCTAGGGTTAAAAGGTGGTATTGCATTGAATTTCGAATTAACATTGCTTTGGGTTGTGACTTAATTCGGAGAGAGTGGTGTTGTTAGCTCTGCCACTGTTTTTTTACTCTTGTGAAGGGTCAAAATTGAAAGTCATAGTGTACGTAGGTTTTTTGAATGTTCAACTTATAACCTGACAATGATCTGATTTTTTCTAGTTGTAGACATTAGATGAGGAAAAGATTTTTCATCTAAATGGATGTAAATATCATCAGCAAAGAGATATATGTTTTGATCATCTCCCTGTATTTGTTTTTGGCTAAGAAAATAATTTTATCATTGTTACTGTAAGAAAAGTCTGATAAACAAAGCAACTAAAGCAGGGAGAGCTAACAGCCCTGGCAACATAATCTATCCAACGTAAAAAATGTTGACAAGTTACCATTTATTTTTATATTAGCTGTTGGCTTATCATAGATTAATTGAATGGCTTAACAAAGAAACATAAACATACTTAAGACTTTTTGAAGAAATGACCATCTTACTAAGTCAAATGCTTTCCCTGCATGTGACCCAATCAGCATCAGTTATATAGCCCCATTTACATTACCCTTGTTAAACCGATCCGTGCCGAGCTCAGTCCGAGCTTGGATCAGTTAACCAAGCCGAGCTTGGTTCTGACGACCGTTTACACATAACGCTATCCCGGTTCCTTGGTTTCCTCGTCTCCTAGTGGCGATCTACGGTACTACTGCTCTATAGGATTGAAGGAGGAAATCAAGCAAATCAAAATGGCGGCACCCGTAACATTCAGAAGTTATGCTTGATTATTATTGTGATATTTTGTTGTTTGCGGAGAGTCAGGCGAAGAAGGCAACTTTTGGTGAATTTCCTTGACAGAGTCAGCTTTTGGGAAGTGGATAAGACAAATGAACATCTAATAAGGATTTACAGACGCAGGAAACAACGACAGACGTTGAGGTTCATCACACTGCTAAGCAGAATCATCACTGGAAATCGTGTGTCAGGGTAGGGAAGCTAGTATTTTTATAAATGTCTGAAATGTCAGCTGACTGTAAGGAGATGACGCGGTCTGCTCATGCGCTCTTTGTTATTAGAGAACCGGGCTACTGAAAAACCGGGCCGAACCCACCTATTGAACTGATCTAGATTTAGCGCGGTCCGGTTGTGTCGGGCATGGTGCAGTTCAGTTTGCGTTCCATTTACACTCGATAGTTATCTCAGTTACCGAGCTCGGACTGGTCTCGGCACGTTTAAAAAGGGGTAGTGTAGTGTAAACGGGGTAAATGTTACTACTTTTACTGTAATGTATTACATCTAAGGTCTGTCTAACACGGTACTGGGTCTGCCTCTTGTGGATAAACCCAGTTTGGTCCAAATTAATAGGTTTGGGCATAATTCCATCAAGTTATTTAGCTGTTATAGATGTCTGTATTTTAGAATCTAGATTTAAGACAGATATAGGTTACAATTCAGTTTGTCTTTTCCCTATTTTGGAATGACCTTTGATTGTATTTACAGTACTGTCAGCTCGCTATTTTCTTAACGGAAATGCAAGCCATCTTGTAGGCCTACTCTCTTCTTCATAATATCCTTGTTTAAGGAAAAAAAAATTCTTCTGTATTTCTTTAGTATGAATCATTTCAATTCTGTTCTGTTTTGTTGAGCACTTTGGTCTGTGCCTGCCATTTGTACTTTATTGACAAAGTAGCCTTGTCTGTAGTTTTTTCATATGGAGTTTCTTGTTATTGTCCAAAGTGTTTTTGTGTTTCATTTGTAAAGACTTGAGGTCCTTGTGCAGTTTTTCAAGTTTCTCCTTCTTCTGCTTTTTTAACACTGAAGTGCAAGCGAAAACTTTACCCAGAATATCCCCTTCTATTCATCCCACAGCATGGATAGCTCCACCTCTTTGCTGTCCTTTTCTTTAAATTCTAAACTGATTTCTGTTTTGAATTTGGGCTCTCACAACCAAAATATTTTAGTGATCAACTTTTCTGCTTGATCGAGTAATCAAATAAAATAAATTAGCACATTTTGCGAATCTTTCATTTAATTACTTGAAATATTGCGTGAATAATAGAAATGAATAGATCAAATGCAACTAAGAAAAGATAATTATTGAAATTAAAAAATATGATGAAAAGTATGCATCTATAGCTAAAAAAAAATGTATAACACTAATATGTAAAAAGCGCAGCCATTTCTGGTTGACCTAGCATCAATACAATGCTAGCTGCTTCTGCAGTGAAAAGGTGCATATAAGGTTTGACTTGCATATTGCATTCTGGACTTTTATTTTTATTTTTACGTTAAAAAGCATAAATCTACTTAAATAAGCAAGACCTTTCAAGTGTACTTTTGTCCAAAAAAACGTTGATATGCATGATCACCTGACTGTAACTCATGTTGTTCATGACTTCAATAAAAACAAAAAAACTAAATGAAATGAAATAAAGTTACTCCTAAAATCCATGGAAGTTGGTTCCAATAGGAATTAATCAAGTCACATTAAATCCACTGACCTTAGGTTTACGTTTCTCATCCACCAATGTTAGGGTTCTCTCTCAGGGGAGGCGATAAACCACAGGTATTAAAATAGGTTCAGGTATTAAATCCACTGACCTAAGGTTTAGGTTTACGTTTCCTTATTTTTCTCTTGGACAAACCCATATTATAATATCTGCCTCTTTCGGTGTGAATTTCTGTTATTGATTAAAAATGGCATACTCATATCACAATTCTGTAAAAAATATTTGATTTTGGCCAAACTCTCTCTCCACTTTATGGTGAGTGGTAAAATAGTATATAACTTGGGAAAGACATATGACATTTAGATGCTGTTGAGGTTTTAGATTGATCTGTCATTTATTTCACAAATCGTATAGCTCTGTTCTTAATCTCATCTGAAATTTTCCCTATAAACCATCCTTCCAAAAAAAAATCCTAAATGTGTGACAAGCCCTATAAATAGCTGCTAAGCTTGGAAAATGAGCTCATGATGAGCACTTGAGGTTAGTAAAAACAGAGCTCCATCATGGAGGAAATGAGAGTATGTCTTTAATGACCAAGAGAAGAGGAATATCTGAAAGCTCATATTTGCATGAGTTGAGTTAGAAATGGAAAATCCTCTCTCTTTGCTTTTCATCAGATCCACTTTGGTGGCGGCAAAAATAACATTTCTCTCTTTATCGTTCTGCTTCATTTCCTTCCTTTTAGAGCACAGTAGACCATTTCCTCCAAGCAATTTGTTCATGTAGGAGTTATTTCCAGTCAATTCCCTTATATCTGATTACATGTAGTCCACTGGTGAAGTAAGTTTGCATAGCTCAATGAAACTGTGTGAAATAATAAGGGATAATATTCACATGATGGCTGCTATGTTGCATTTGATAGGGAGTCAGTCGGAAATATTGTATAATTTCTACCTTTTCCAGCGGATTGTGTGTGAAATCATCCTTAGTTTACCTTACCATATGACAACACGGCAAAAACTATGCAGAAAGCCTTTCCACCATTAAATAGATTTTCTTTGATTAAATAAACATCAACTCCTTTAATTCTGATACACATTTAAAACAATTTAATGCAACCTAACATGAACAATTGTCTTTAGAGGACACTGAATTAGCACATAGCATTGGCTTGTGTGTGATTTAATCTTGGTCTAAATCCAGCTGATCTGTTTCTTGCCTCAGAGGTTCGTTCGAGACCATCAGGGAACAAACTGCATCACGAAGACCAAGGACCAGAGCAGATGGGTCAGGGAGAGGTTTAAAGCTGCGTTAGGTTATAAAACAACATCTTAAGCTTTGAACATGTCAAAGACCTCTGTTCTGTCCAATCATCCAAAGTCTATCACTCAAAATACTAATAAAAAAATACAAACAAAATACAAACAAGATATTATTTGATAATATTTGATTTGTTCAGCAGCTGTATTGCTTTTAGATTTCAGGATATGATAGGATATTGATGTTTATTCTCACATTAGATCAATGTTATGTGTTTTGTCAAGTTGATGTAGATGTGATGTTGCACTTTAGTAGAAGAGAACTATAAGTTTCAGCAATTATATTTGGAAGTGTGAGCTGTGGAGAAATTGCTTTGGATTGGAGACAAAGGCAGATGCTTTTGCATGAAATTTGAATTGGAAAACAGGTTGCGTGTACTATTGACAGAAACATGTTGTACACAGGGTTGTTGCTGGTCCAAAAATAACACCAAAAATAACAGACTGCTTGTCAGGAAAAAACAATATCATACATCTTGGATCACTATTGGGCTGTGTGAGTGTGTTTGGAGTTTTTAACACCAAACAGAGCAGAACGGCTGAAGTACTTTACACAGCCAGAGCAAATATAATATTGGTCTCTAGACAGCTGTACAATGGTCACCAAAAGAGCAACAACATAAGGTTAATTATGAGGATTTATTAAGCTGTATAAGCAAAAATGTTATCTATTTGAACCTGCAGGATTTTTCTGCTATATCATTCCTTCTCTTCACTGCCACAGCCTATTATTACTGCCAGAGGTCGCAGGAAAAAAAAAAAAAAAAAGCATAGACACAAAATCATTAGCATTTCTGGAAAGATTTTCTTGGTAACGAACACAACGTGGGTTCAAATGAACAGCTTGTTAACATGTTGTTTTTAATGTGAATATGAATGTACTATCAGTACCTTCAAATTGCAAGCACCTGAGCGATAAAATGCTTCTCCAGTTCTTATTTGGACTGTGAAACAAAATGAATCAATTTGTAGATACATTATTCACAAACCCTTCCTCTGAAGTTGTGAAGAAGCTTGACGATGTGAGAAATATCGCTGACAAGATGTTCATTTTACAGATGAACACCTTTCAGATGCTTGTAATTCTTCATTGAACCTCTGCCTAGTGGAGCATGAATGTGAGTTGAAGACCAAGTGTTTGAAAACCTACAAAGGAATCCCCTTTTTTCCCTCTGCACCAATAGTCTGGGTTGTATTTCCTGTGTTGAAATTCATAAAGTCATGGTACATGACTGAGTTTCTTTAATAAATACATGACATCATCCTTTGGAAACTGCATTTCATATTATATACACTTATATATACTTCTATGTCTGGTACTAACATATATAAAACATAACCTGCTCAGAAGAAATCGCTGTTTGTTGTGTTGCATGATGAAAATGAGTTATGCATAAATCATTTTTTATTGATAAAGTGTATTGTCACATCTCTGCACCTGTAAAATGTTATTTAGATAAAGTGTCCTTATGCTGGTGTGTCTCATTGCTGTTGGGAATGTTTGCCTTGACGAACAACCAAGAAGGATCAAAACATTGTACATAAATGCTGAAAAGATTACGTTTGCAGGCTTTTCTTCATCCATGAAATCTTAAACTAACTGTATCACATTTTCTGTAACATTATAGAGTTGGGATGGCAGAAGATAAACAGCCAAGGTCTGCTGGACTGAATCCTTTTATTCAGCCATAGATCATTTAGTGCTGAAAAGATCTTAGGTGGTAAGATTGTTAGAGATATATTGAGACTGAAGCTTTCTGTAATATACAATAGGTGGAACCAGCAGCATGTAATACATTAACATTCACAATAAAAAAATGTAGTCACATTGATGCCTTCATTTCTTCTGCTTTTACTCATGGCCAGCTTCTGTCCATGCTGCATTTGGGGGTGTCCTGTTATCATAGCTCCACCACTGTAACATGAACAAACAGACATCCAGAGTCCAGAAACCCTGAGCTGACGTACAGATTCGGTAACCAGCCTCATGGTACTGTCCTGAATGGTAAAGTGGAGGGCCCTAGTGCAGAGAGGAGACAGAAGGCAAGCAAGTTGGAGGGAAAAAAATCAGGTTTACTAAAAAAATAACGAAAAATCTGACATCCGGAGAAAAATCCAAAATTAGAAATCACAGGACGAAAATGTGGGCTGGTGCCAGCAACAGTTAGATCTAACACTGAAGAAGCAAACCAAGAAGTATTTTTTACAGGGGATCTTAGTTACTGGATGTCTAGACAGCTGAGTTAATGAGCAGATAAGAGATAGCTGGGGAGTGCAGGGAACTGAGACACTGAGGGACGGTATCTAACTATCACAAAGAACACAGAGATAGCCGAACTAAATGCAAATAATCTGCAAACCAATGGGGAAAAGCCTGACAATAACACAGGAGTCTAGAACCAAATCCAGAGAACAGAAACACAAAATAAAGTAAGAAACTACACACAAAGGAGCAAGCCGATATGGCAAGACCCAGATGACAACAATAAACAACCTAGCCTTGAGCTGAATATGGAAAGCCATGAGTGACAAATCCAAAATAAAGAAAAAACAGAAAGTCCAAAAGATAATGACAGATACTGCTTGAGCACAACCTTCTGTTGTGTCCACGGTCTAAAGGTGATTGCCTTTCTTGCAGATGAGAGTCAGGTTAAATTTCTGTAACCTTAGCATCATGCGCTGCAGCCATGCTGGGACTGTGTGAAAAGGCTTGTTTTGGATTGGGACCAAAGGCTGGTGGTCAGTTTCAATCACTACTGGTTTTCCGTAGATGTACTCATAGAACTTGTAACATGCAAACACCACTGCCAGCAACTCCTTTTCATTTTTTGCGTACCTCTGTTCTGTTTGAGTTAAAGTCCGTGATGTGTTCGCTACAGGTTTATCTTGGAAACAGGCAGCTCCAAGGCCTTGTTGGGAAGCATCACATGTTAGAGTCACCATCTTTTGCATGTCATAATACTGGAGTACAGGTGGGCTGGTGATGCATGCTTTAAGTTTGTTGAAAGCATCTCGCTGGTGTTCAGTCCAGCTGCACACCACGTCCTGGTGTTGACAGTTCACTCAGGTTAGGGATGAACTTGCCCAGATAGTTGATCATTCCCAGAAAGCATTGGAAGGAAGTTTTATCCTCTGGCGATGGCATGTTGCTAATAACACCAATTTTAGTTGGATCCTCTTTAAGTCCTCCATCAGTGAAGATGTATCCCACATAGCTCACCTGTTTGAGCCTAAACTTGCACTCTTTTGGATTCAGTCTGAGTTTGTCTGGCGCGCTCCAACACTTTTTTTAGATTCTTGTCATGCTCCTCAACTCCTTTTCCTCCCACTAGGATGTCATCCACCATCACTGCACATGGATATCCTGTGAATATCTGTTCCATTGGTGTTTGGAAGACCTCTGAGGCAGTATTGATACCAAAGGGCATCCCCAGGCATTTGAATCTACCAAAAGGTGTTGCAAAGGTTGTAAGAAAAGATGAGGTGAAATCTAGTTTAATTTGACAGAAAGAGCTCTTTTCATCCAGAACAGAGAAGACCGTTGCTCCTGACATCTGAGCTGCCACTACGTCTACAGTGCATATGGGATGGTGAGGTCGCATTAGTGTCTTGATTAAATCTCTGAGATCGACACAGATCTGAACATTTTTTTGGGTGTTGCGACCATGTTGGAAACCCATTCTGTGGGCTCCTTCACCGGTTCAGTTACCCCTAGAGCCTGCATTCTCTGGAGTTCCTTTTCAACTTTTTTCTGCATAGGAACATGAATGTGCCTTGGAGGGTTGACAACTGGTGACACATTTGGAGTGAGTTTCATTGTATAGGTCGCAGGTAAGTCTCCAACTTCATCTTTGAACAGATCTGCATATTCATGAAACACTTTCTGTGCTAATATTCCGTCCTGATCAGTGTAAATTTGGCAAACCTCCTTGCTGAAAGCTAACTAGTTTCGTTCGTACACTGTTCTTTAATCCTAAAATGGATTGCACATTGTATCTTACAACTTGAAATTGCAGGTCAAATAACTGTCCAGTTAGCTTGCACTTGATAGTAGCTGTGCCTATGGACTTAATTTTTGTACCACCAAAAGCAACATGATTTCTGTGACTCGTGCAGGTTTTTTTTTTATTGCTAATTTCTATGTACATGTTCAGTGACATCACATTGCACTTTGCTGCAGTGTCGACCATTAGTTTGAGAGCTTATCAAAAACTGTGACTCTGCAGTATCCTTCTTTTTTGTAGTTATTCTCATCCTCCCATGTTAAATTTTCAATGCAAAATGTCTCATCACTGTCTGGATCAAAATCCTCTGAGATTTGTTCCCTTGTTTGCCTTTCCGATGTGGCTTTGCAGATCTGCATTGTTTTTTGAAATGGTTGTACTTTTTTGCAAATGTGACATTTTTGTCCAAAAGCAGGGCATTGCTCCCATTTAGCTTGGTGTGAACCTCCACAGTTTTTGCACTTTTGAATGTTTTTTTATGTTTTATCCATTTTTATCCTGTATTTGTTCATGTTTTTGAATGTGTTTCCATGTTTAATCTGTACGGTATTCACGCTGGTGGAGGTGACATGTTTTGGTGTAGAGAGGGCATTACTGTGTTGTTCTGTGAGCTCGCTTGTTTGGTATATATGCACCACCTTGGCAAGTGTTAGTTCTGTGTCTGTAAGCAGGGAACATCTAACGCTTTCACTGCTTATTCCACACACTAACTAATCTGTCTCTGATTAGCTTGTTTTGCAATGCTCCAAAGCTGCAGGTTTTAGCTATGTCCCTTAATGTGCTCATAAATGCTTCAGTAGTCTGACCTTGTTTCTGTTGTCTTTTGTTGAAGTTTTATGATGTTGGTCTCTGGTTGTGAATCTCTCTGAACTTTCTTTTTAGACATGTGGGGTCCTTCCTTGACTCCCCTGGGACTTCTTTCACTCCTTCAGCTGATGTGACTGCAGGGGCATATGTGAATGATCGCTCTCTCTATGGCCTCTGGTCCGGCCAGATTGAGGAGTATATTATTTTTACGCCTGGTTTTTAGCGTTTTTGTCACTGTGTACAGCGGCAATGAAGATGTCGTATTCACGCTCGAACTTACACCAGTTTTCAGCAACGTTGCTGTCAAAGAAATCTGAACACCGAAATCCATCTGCCATGTTACCTCCGAAAACTTGTTATTGCCATCATCCTTACTGGCTCCCCCTATCTTTTTGGACTGTGCAGGCTTTACGAAGCATCCCACTGCTGACACCATGTCCGTTCTTCTTATAATTAACAGTTCATTGTAATTGAATGGCAGGCATTTATTAACACTTAATTTTTATATGAATATGGCTTATTATCTGTTACTAATTGTACAGTATATTTCTGTCTCTTCTGCTGTATAGCTTAACTTTAGATTGAGCTTTGTTCATATTAATTAATCTTGTGTGAAAGTCTGGTGTCTTGGCCCACCTGTTTTTGCCACTGTCATAGGCAAATTTCTCCACTGTGGGACAGTAAAGGTATTTCTATTCCATTAAACATAGGTAACAATAGTTTAAAAAAGGCAGTATTTAGTATGCCTGCATTTAAATTAGCTGTTTACCTTTTAAAGAATGTGTAATTATTTTGTCTATTTGTGGACTAAAAACACTAAAAATGTTTAACTTAGCCCTGAAGCACACTAGTAGGGTATAGAATCGAATTATGCTTTATAATCTAAAAAAATCCAGAATGTAATATGCAAGTGAAACTTTATGCATTTTTTGTTTGCAACCATTTTCACTACAGAGGCAGCTGCATTGTATTGATGATAAGTCAACCAGAAAGGGCTGAACTTTTAATATTTTGATCCTAGAACGTTTTAGCTGCAGGTTTATTGTTGTTATTCAAAAAATGTTGCATTGTTTGCTAATTTGCATTTTTTTCCTTTATTTCTATTACTCATAAAATAAGTTTAAGAAAAGCCTGCAGATTGTCAATTTTGATCAGAACAATCGATAGAATAATAAAATTATTGTTTATGACAGCCCTAGTCTCAACATGTAGATTTTTTGTTATTGATTTTTTTTAAATAGCTTTGTACATCTATTGCTTACTCTGACTTAATTTTAAACATAACATATTCTGAAAATAGCTTTGAGTCATATTCACTCACTAACAGTGTCCACACTGGAGGGTGTTGTTCTACTTGATATGGTGTGATCACTGATCAGCAAAAGATTAGATTTTTCAGTTTCAGACCACCAGTTTAATAGTCAGGGCTGATTTAGCTAAAAAAAAAATTGATTCCCATCAGAGGATTTTTCTGTGCAGATGTAGTTTGTTTGTATGTGTTCACAAGTGAAGCTCCTACCAATTTGTTTGTTCCCTTTAAACATTTTTTAGTTTTTAAGAGATAAGAGAGCTGTGCCCTTTTGTTCTCCCTCCGAAAACTGATTTGGGGTTTGGGGTGGATTGAGATTCATCTCTTATCTGACACAGCCTAAATTGCTAATGTTATGGATTTTATTTACTTTTTGGACTTCACGTTCAATTTTGCTTTTAAAAACATTCAATAACTGCATACTTGACCAAGATAATTATTTTCCCACATTCTGCTTTTCAAGTTGACTTTTTTCTTTAAACCAATTAAGGCAGTCTGTTTTTAATCAGCAGTGGCATTAATAATCCTGATTTCAGCCAAAAAAAAAAAAAAAAAAAAGTGAGAAGTTTTTATGACAAGTACCAGAAGAGAGTGTCAATGAATTGTAATTAAAAATTACATGAAGTTCAGAAACTTGGGAACAAAACACATTTGTTTCACAAACCCTAAATGAAAATGTGAAAAATCTGGTTTATACCTCTGGTGATTTGACACTTGAATTTGAGATGGCTTTGTTTTTGTCAGGTATGATGAGCAGATGGGAGATGGTTTCTTCAGGGAACCCGCTGGGAGGGCCATACTCTTCCCTCAGCCCGTTCTCCTGACAGTGCCAGCTCCCTGCCACTGTAGGCTGATTAGGTGGCACTCCCATCCTGGGTTTCCCCATCAGCACAGGGCTAAAAGAGCGAAAGAGCCATCTGTGATTTTCCCAGACGATGGACCTCATCTGCCCCTCTCTGTGGGCTGAAAGTCAAACTAAAGCTGCCGTAAACCATCCGAAATTCAATTTTCATCTCACATTGCTGCTTTAAAGACTCTTCTGACTTAATCATTGCGCTGAAAAAAACTTTAAAACAGGAGATGTTTTAAAGGCAAACTTAGACAAAACTGATTGATTGACGATTTCTTCACCTGAGCCATTCTAAGTCGTGAGTTTCTGCAAAATGCTGTTACGCTTTCATAATGACAATAAAGATTCTTGATTAATTCTGACATCAACTTTTGTCTGAATGGGATAGTTTCCTGGAATGACCCCAGCATTTCTTCCCTCGCCTGCTGTCAAGAAAAGTTGGAATCATTCAGTTCAGAAAAGTCAGGGAAAAGCACAACCACAGACTGCTTCTCAATCTTTATTTCTGAGATGTCTTGGATGTCTCCTGAACTTGCAAGCTGGACTTTAGACGCTGACGTGCTCTGCCTGCTGGAGTGGTTTTATGATGTGCTGGCACCCTCTGCTGCCAGCAAAGGAGAATAACTTTGCTCTTCTTTTTGAAGGAATCTCATTTAAGTGCTGCATTTTGTCCTGCGCCTGTTTGGCAACCATATGATTTACAGAATGTAATGCTTTGAGTGCCCCTCTGTTTATACACAGTCTCACAGCAGAGCTGGTGTGCTTTACAGGTCCACAGGGCAAAATCAGTTTGTGGTGTGAAGAAAAGGGCAACTGTTCCTGTATCTGTTGTAAGTGATGCACATTGTATGCACAATAGGTCATTTTAGGAACACTTGGTTGAGGAGATGTGGTTTTATTAAGCAGCACAATTTTAACCCTGTTGCAAATACATTTTTTCTGTATACCTCATTTAATTCTGGCACATGGTGACAGCCTCACACGCGGTTGCTGCCTTACTTTCTTATTACAGTCCATCTTAGAGCCAATTTGCTGTGATATTCCGAAATGCAGAGAAACCAGCTGACAATAATGAAGCCAAAATAAGTCGAGCTTATTATACGGTGGAGCATACGACCCATCCAGGGCTTTCTCCACACAACAGTCATTTCTCAGGTAAAAATATGTCAATCTTCATGGACTGACTTGCTGGGATTCATCCTTGTTAGTGCAGCAGGATGAGGCACCATGTCTGTGTGTGCGCGAGTTTGCGTGCTGCTGCTGATTCCCGTAGCTCATGTGTCTGAAAGTCAAACTAAGCGCTAACACGGCATAATAAGCAATAAAAGTTTGGCAGGAAACCTTATTACAACTTCATTATTGACACAAGGCATCACAACAAGGGATCATTTTAAAATCTTAGCTTATTCTGAGATAAAAAAAAAAAATGTATAACAACTTGGTGTGGAAGTTTGGATTTTTTTTTTTTAAATGTCAGTTTTGGTTCAATCACCTAGTTGCTTTATACAACAAGGAATTTCAATTTGTTTTTACTTTGCGCTCAATGAAGACATTTTAAGTACACTATACAAAAATGTGGTAAATAGAAATATTTTTCAAGTAAATATGAATATATACATTTTCAACAAAACAAGAAGACATGATTGCTGCAAATGAGTGTACTATTACTTATATGTTGTGATTTTACTGATGCAATCCTAAAACCATGGTAACCTTGTTGCACTTTGATTGGTTCTTGGGCTTCCAACAAGATAAATATTGGAAATATTCCACTCAGTGTAATCAACCAGTGGAATAAACAGTTAGAAATAGACTTTTTTCCATTGAATTGCCATTATAAATTAACTTTGTGATACTATTCAAATTTATTGTTAAGACCCCCCCCCCCCCCCTCCCCTGGACTCCTCTTTGCACAAAATTTGAGGCTTCCACTAATAATCATGGTAGTTTTAAGAGGAACTTCCTGTATTTATTTTTACTGTGCTTCAGATCACTTTGATAGCACTTCCCCCTAGGCTGCCGTTAGCCTTGATGCGAGAGTCTTTGGTCCTTCCTTTCTCTTTGAGTTGACTTGCATGAAGAGCTGCAGTGGAAATGGTTCTTTGATACTTTTGTGTTGCTTCTGGTCCTTCTCAACTCTCCTTCAGCTGTATCGAGTATTCCAACAAAAGGTGGCCTTAGTCAGCAGTCATGTACAGCAGTTCTTTCTTTAGATCCTCATTACCCCACATCCTCTGATGCATCTTGCCCATCAATGCTACACATGTAGTTCACAGGTTGTGATCAATATTTTGTATTTGCTGTACCACTCAGAAAAGAGTGAACCTACCTCTAGCAGTCCACAATTTTTTTTTCTTTTAACGTGTCCTGTCTGGCAGTGTAGCATTAAGGATTGTTGTCTTAATGCCAAAGAGAGCTCAACAGATTTTACTTTGACAAGTGGAGCATTAATGCTTTTTCCATAATGTTCCGCTTAATTTATATATGCAAAAAGCTTTATTCGATTTTATATTGGGACTATTTCATGTTCTGTGGACAAAAAACACTGAAGGTAGAAGAAAAAAAAAAAAAGAGAAAAAGATGAGACAAAATGCTAAAAGGGGGAAAAGGGAAAAAATAGAGGAGAGGAAAAAGAGAGAACAAGATAACATCCTCAGAGTCTGCTTCTACACCCGAGAAGAGAGATATAAAAAGAACAGCAAAACAAGCTGATAAAGTATTACAGGTAAAACGCCTTGATACAATCACTGAAAAATATGTAGTATTATTTAACACTGGAAGTATAAAGTGACAGCTAAAGCTAACCATAGGGGTTTTCTGTATAGAAGTGGACCTTTAAGCACCTGAATCCAAGCACCTGTAGGTGTTTGCGAGAGTGCGCTTATGTTTGTAAGGTTTATCCAGCCAACGGAGGGCAGCGCGACGGGGGGAGGGGCTCCACACTTGAGATGTCCCAGGAGAGGGGCCAGTCCAAAACCAACCTGACAAGTTGACAAACAGAAAACCAGGTACACAGTCACATTCACACATTCTCACCTGAGGGCCCTCACATGCATACGCTCTTACCTACACACAAAAAGGGACGTAGTAGACACACTTGCATTCATCACATACATCCTATACTCCCAGGTCCAGGCATTCAAATACCTGTCTGGACTGTAGGAAAGCCGCAGTTACACAGTTTCTGATCTAGCCATGTATAGTGACGAATCTAGAAAAACTGTGTCACATGGGTTTAAATGTGAATAAAACAATTTTTTGAGCATCAAGGCATGTTACAACTATAAAGAGTGTTGTTTATTGATGTGCCCAAGTTGCATATACCTTGTGTGTATTGGGTAAAATTCAGTATTTTGCAGCATCAGGAAATGTTACTTTGACACGTTTTTTTTTTTCCATAAATGATGACGGCTTGATCACCTGAGGATAACATTAAAATGATTTATACACGGTAAATGAGTAGTCCTAAATGGCCAAATGATTTTAGCATGAACTGATCAGAAAGTTGGTCACACTGCCTTCAGTTGAGCCACTCCAAGTACTCGGCATGCTGAGGCAACCTTCACTAGCACAGACAAGGCATCTGCATAGCATAGCACATGAATTAACAGTGTCAAATTATTTGGCAATTGCTGCGATATTGCAGTAGTACTTGCCAGTTCCGTTTCAGTGGTGCGAAGAAGTGAGTCAATTGGTGGAGTTCCTAGACAGTGGAAGGGAAACTGGTAACTTGAACATGATCTCACCCTTGAATCTAATAGCTGTGTTGTGAAATGCAATATTGTTTTCTTTTTCTTTTCTTTTTTTTTGACCCAGAGAAAAAGTCGGATCTGCTGCCTCTATTTTGGTTTGCCAGTTGCAACAATAATTTGTGATAATACTGTAATACAGATGGTTTCATGAGTTTTCGGAAATAAGGTGTTATTTTGAATTCATATTAGTATTATAATTATCATCATAATTAGTAGTTATTAAATATGTCTTCATTCTGATTTGAAATTTGGCTCATACCTTTATTTACTGTAAACATTCAACAATACAAGATTAAACAGGGAGAAAAGAAATAAACAACAGCAGTCGTTTCCAGCCTGTTTTAGATGTTAACAGGCTCTGTGCCTGATGGGATCAGTTCAAAAGGTCTCTGTTCCTGCAGCAGCTCTGAAACAGGTCCTGGATATAGAGGAGGCATCCTTTTAGAAATGTTTCAGCTCCTCTCACTATCCTCTACAGGGCCTTCCAGTCTACCTATTTGGAGCTGGAGCATCTATATAAGGCAGTATGTCAACACAGTCCCCACCAGAGCTCTAAAGATGATTGTGAGGATGTTGTTAGGGAGAGATGTTTGTTTCAGTTACCTCTGAAAGTGCCATCTCTACTGTGCCTGTTTTAAGAGTCCCAGTGGTGTTCTTTGAGCAGCTGAGGTCATCAAAGGCGTGTACTCAGATAAATTACATTTTAAGAGGTGGTTTTCCAAGAAATTGCAAGGATTATTTTGCTGTCTCTGGTATTGGTTTGCTGAGTTCCTGGCTAGCTCTCATTTAACATCCAGCCATCCTGAACAATTGACTTACAAGCTCCCTGCACACAACTAGCCCTGCCCTTAGTTCCTCTGGTCTGAGAGTAATTAGTCTGTGTTTATCTCTGTTTCCTGCTTTCATTTGATCCATGTTCGGAGAGACCCGGGGACAGCTGGGGTTTGTAGGCTGCTTCCTTTTGTGAACAGACAAAAGGGTGAATGCGTGCAAAAGCATATGGAGGAGAAGGAGGTGAGCTGAAACATTGTGGCACAGGCTTGCACATCTGAAAGTCATTGGAACAGGAACATATTATCTCCTCATTCTCTTCTCCATTTCTCCCTGGAGCTCAGTTCCCCTGCTAAACTAGGGCCTCATGGCTTCTACTTGGAAATGAGTTCCAAATGAAATCTTGGCTTAAAACTCAGACAATAAGGCTGTGTCTTTTTGTATGTGTTTATTTTTTCAGTGTTGTCTTGTCGTCATCTCTGACATGTGATAAGACAACGTTTAGAAGTAAAGACAATGTACATGATACCTACATAGCTTAGAGGTCAACGATCAGGTAACACTTGTCACATCATTTGTCCAAATGGCAGGAGTACTCACTCAAGAAATCCGTGTAGCAATGCCTGTACTACAACCTACATTCAGTTTCCTAGGTTACTGCTTTGCCGGCCTATAGCTGGTGGCAATATCCACTGCTCCAGTATCCAGTACTGGCTCAATTTTTACCATAGATTTGCACTACAGTCTCAGAATATGGGTATTGTAGCTGTCCACTTTCTGGTGTGGACTGAAGGATGTTAGCTGTCAGCCCATGTGTGCATTCAGTTGGATCTAGAGATGCTGCTATGAAGAAATTGCCAAAAACAAAACAACAGCCGTCCCTTACTTGCCGTGTGTGGATTTGTATAGTGGCTATAATAATATCCTATTCTTTTGTCCAAAGTATTATTTGGAACAAGTAGTAATGTGATTGTTTCATGTAGGCCATCTCTGAGCTCTGACCAGCTAACAGCTCTGAATAAAACAATGAAAGAAGGGGTCCATTGTACCACATGGAGCCAAAAACAAACTTAAAATGCAAATGGGCATTCTTGAGCTTTTCTCAAACACAAAAACAGAAGTTATTTAAGTGAAAATAATTCACCTTTCATTTTTAAAATTGAGCTTTGAATTACCGGTATTCAACAATTACAACCATACTCAGGTGATAAACAAGTGTTTTCTACACAAACATCTAAGCAAAGAATTGTTTTTAAAATAGATTTTTATGCACAGTATAGGTAGCTTGTAGCCTACCAAAAATACTTTTCTTTCTACCCAATATGCCAAAATATACGATAACCAAATCTGACCCACTGTACATATAAGAGTATATTTGCACCAATGGAGCAACTTCCAAAGAACCATTAACTGAAAAGCTGGCATACTGTAGATAGATTAGCCACCTTGTAGGTCAACAATTTTGCTGGAAATGTACTTCTTTTTCATAGGGCTTCTTGTCTTGTTTGTTGAAAATCACAGATTATTTGGAAGAGTATAAACAATGTTAAACATATTATTTTAGGTTAGTATGTAAAACAACGTAGAAGGATATTTTGCTTATAAGATTATTCCACTTTTATAATATCTTATTATCTTTTACAAGATTTAATTTATTTACCTAAATTAAGATTGAACTAATCTTTTTATCTAAAGCTATGTATATAAATGAATGACAGTTTCTCTTATCCGTTTAATTCAGGTACAGCTAGTGTCTAAAATATTATAAAAAAATTTCTTGGTTTTCTAAGAAACAAAAGGTTAAAGTGTTATATTTAGTTTTTTTTCTCTTTTGTTGCTGTTTGTTTCCATTTATTTTGTAAACGTTCCTTGTTAACATTGCACAAATAACCTGGCTTTACAATACCTTTAAACAGCTGCTGTTCAACATAGAACAAGCTTCCTCTTAAATCAAATAAAATACATGTCATTATTTTATCATAAAACATAAAAATGAATAATTTTCATAATTTGCCTGTTAATGAACAGCTTCCCTGAAGGACAGGATTCAAGTTATTACAGCATCTCATGGGTGTACATTGTTGCCCAGATGGATGGGAGCAAAGCTTAGAAACTTCTACGTGCCTTGTGCAGTGCTAGTTTTCCCTGTATTACCAAGCTGAAAAGCTCTGTATAACTTGATTTCCTGGCTTTGGCATGGATGGGAGTCAGGTCTGTATTATCTGAGACTGAGCTACAAGTCTAATATTTATATGGAGAGCAGGAAATGACCTTTGTGTTGCTGGACTATAACAGCCGGGAGAGAAAAAGAGGGGAAACGTGCGCTGTGTTGTGCCGTGTTAGGCCTTTGGCTCCTGCTAGTTCCAGCAGGATTCAAAAAAGGGAGAACGAAGAGCCTCGCAAAGAAACGTTTATGGCAGCTCCCTCTAACCGTTATCAATTCTCCCCTCAATAGGAAATCATTGTTTTACAAATTCGAAATTAACGTCTTTTTTACTTTTCTCAAAGTGCCATCTCACCACTACGTATCTGCCTTGCTTTTAAGTGACTTAGGAAATTGCATCATATCATTTTAGCTAAATTATCCTCCAGCATCATCTTCTTATGCATCCAAAACTGTAGCATAAGCAGCTTCATTCCAGACCAAGTCACTGCCACAGATTTTTGCACTATTGCTACAGAATTTATTTAGCAGTGACTTCCAGTTCTGCATCCCTTTCGACACCCACTTTACAAAACCAGGCCTTACATACCTGCTTGTTACAAAGATGTGAGAGGGCTTAGATGTTTCACAAAATTTGCTTTATTTTTTCACATTTACTCCAGCCTAAAACGTGGTTTCAGATTTGCTAGTATACATCACAACATGAGAAACAGTGTTGGAAATTCCTTCTTTGTATGGGTTTTCATAGATTTCTGTAAAGGGATAGTTTTACTGTTGGTGTTCCAGTGCCATTATTGCCCAACCTAAGAAACAAAGCAACCTTTAAACACATTTAAGGAAGCGGATCCATTGCAGTTTGTTGTCACAAGCATCCTCTTTTTCTTTCTGGTTACAAAAGATCCCCAATACTGCACTGAGGTAGAGTGTAAAAGTCCTAAAAAATCAACACAGGGCATTGCAATATTTTACCAATGACAAATTGAATGTCACCATTTAGTGACTTATTGTCACTTTGGAAAAGCAAATACCTACTTTGCTTACTCATGAAATGCATTGACAGTGAAAACATTGATCTACAATTAACTCTACTGTCCAACTTTGCCAGCTTTACAGCTACAACAGATTCCACTCTTTTTAGGCACAGTTCACAGTTAGCCCAGAAAAAAAACATACATAAAAACTGAACTATGAATATTTTCAAGAACAAGTAAGTTCTCTGATGCCTCAAAATAGAAAACATCTTGTACGGGCATACATGCACATTCTAGATAGTCACATAGTTTGCTTCCTTAATGTACCTTCTCGGTATTTACTTTGGTTTAAATATAGATCCAATAACATAGAAAAGTTTATTAATGACAATATGATTGAATAGCAATGCTGTCTATATGCATTATTTTGTTTTAGTTTTTTTCTTGGCACTGATATCACATTGATCTCTGTTTTTTTGCTAACCACAGCAATGCACATACATATGTAGCTAACACAAAGTAAACGCAAACTATTGGAGAAAGTAGACATCTTCCATATTTTTCTTGGCATGTCAGAATGCTTTTTTCTGAAACTGAAAGCCTCGGTGTTGTTCACTGGCATTGGGTAAATAAACTGCAGTCATAAGTAGGAGAGCTACGGGTAAAACATATAAAGAAATGTACACCAAGCAGTTGTCATTAATGAAGATGCCCTTGAAAGAACATCCACAACCAACACTGTCATTTTACAGATAACGCCATGTTCACTGTCCCACTTGGGTCTGCGTTTAGCCCTAAGAACAGTGCTGCCTACAGTGGTGCAACTTCAGTGCAGTTAGGCAGCTCCAGGGCTTCTGTGGGCGTCTTCTGCGTCTACTCTGTTTGATGCTGGAGGAAAGTGGTATTAAGCAGGGGAGAAATCAGAGTGAGACATGCTGCAGAACTGCAAGAATTTTCAAACATGGTGCTATACAATGTTTCTATTAAAAAACTAAAAGTTGAAAATTTATTTTTTACTTATGCACTTTTCTCTGTGCTGGAAACAATAATATCCTTAAACCCTTGTTATCCTTCCAAAATACCATTGATTTGATTTGCTATTCTGTTTGATTGAGAGTAGAGGTCCAAAAGGACCTCAAAAACATATAATACCTACCATGCTGTTTACAGTCCTTAACAATATTTTCAGTAGGCCACTAACTTAGCCTTTTCAGATGTGTTCAACTCTCTATGTTGTGTATAAATACACTCCAGGCGGTGATTTGATACCCCAAACTACTTGTTTCATTTTAGTTGGATTTGGTCCCTGTAAGCTCTTGAAACTCTGCTGTCTGGGCAAACGATGGCCATTGGGGACATGGCCAGGCGTAGGCATGTGTGTGGGAAGTGAGCAAGGCAGGCAAGCTGTCACTTAGCATTACAGCACCACAGGCTCCCCGTGGGTGATATGAGGAGAGAGGGAAGTGATAAGACAAGAGACAAAGAAGGCTATGAAGTAGAAAACAGGAGTGAAGCAAAGCAAATACAGCAGCCCACACAACACACACACACCCTGCCCCCAGCAACACGGAGTCTAGGAAACCTGCTGTTTGTTTTTCTTCTGATTAGACCAACCACAGAGGATGAGCCCACCTGACAAGACCTGACTGCTGACCTCTAAAAGGAATTTCAAAAAAAAAAAAAAAACATGCTCAAAGGAAGGGTTAAAGACTGTTGGTTAGGGAAGAAAAAGTGTGACTTGTGCCTAATGTTAGTTTGCTGCCTTCCGGATTGGGAATGGAGAAATTATCTCTGTTTATACTTTTTGAGGCTGTATTTTACCAACATTCCGCTTAAAGCTACATAGTTGTGGGAAGAGAAACCACATTTAAAGACAATTTTGAGAATGTTAGGAAAAACGGTGTTGTTAGAAGATTCTCAGCTGTTAATACATTCCTCAAGTAGATAACTCTAACAGCATCTTGATTTAATATAGATCTAGATTAGTTGGTATCGGTGTTCTGTCGGTGTGGTATACCTTGTCAGATTACTATACCGGCAGTGGATCTTTATATCTCTATCTGTCAGTGTAGACAAACAGAATGTTTGTGAAGTGGTAGGCTGATGGTGCTTGTTAGAAAGTGCAATTTATGAAGATGAGTGCTGTTTTCAAAGATTTTGTTTCATAACAAATAAAGTTTATGAAGGGGAATGTTGAGTTGATTCTGACATATTTAATTTCGATCAACTTGGGGGAAAATACTAAACGTAAATAACTCCATCCAACACCAGACTGAACGATTTAACAGGAGATTAAACGATTTTCCTCCTCTTACTAAGAAATTTATAGAAAACTTCAGTGTACATTTCTGACAAGGCATGCAATTAAGTAATGTGTAATTAATGTGTAGTATAATACACATAAATCACTCGTAGTCAGAGGTATGCTGAAATAATGAATGGAATTTAACGCATATACAATTATGCAGGTCCCATTGCAGCACATGCACATTAGGTGAGGTATGTCGTTCCGATGGGTATGGTGAACAATTTTAAACCAAATCTTGCAAAACCTCTCATGATCAAAAGTGAATTCAGAGTAAAGAAACATGGACAACGTTTGCTGCACTATGATATTCCAGTGAACTGTTTTTTTTTTCTCTTGGGGTTGCCTCATCTCGCTATCTGATTGGCTACACGTCACGTTCATCAAGGCGAGAAAGGAAATGGAATCACACCAACTTCACTTTTCTTGATGTAGCTACTTGGCTGGAAAATGCTTTAAATGCAAAAGGAAACATTAAAAGGAACATTTACATAGTGTTTTTTTTTTTTTTTTGAGAATGACGTTGCCACAAAGGTATGTAGCCACGTAATATGCTTATAGAAAAATACCAAAAACAGTTTGATCATGATAAAATAAGGTTCCATTTTGAAAGTGTTTTGATAGTCCTTTCTGAACCAAAAAATGATTCGCTCTTGGGAGCGGTTGACAAATATGGCGTAGCGACATCTAGCGACAGTATCGCAGAACTATCATAATGCCGGTTTGCTTAAATAATCATCACTTGTAAATAATGATGGACTGAGCCTTACCCTCTGCAATGCCTCACGATAAAGCGGCAGCTCGGCATGACTGAAGACCAACTATTATTAATTAAATAAACCAATCTGCAAAAACTTTAACAGTCTCATATCAGAATATTCTCATGTCATATACTCATGTCAATCAACTCTGCGGTCACATCTGAGCCCCGGCAGCTTTAGTGTCCACGTCAGTAAACACCACGGGTCATACTGTATTCCCAGCGACATTCCAGTCTTGTCCCTCTTGGAATGATATTTTTTTGCGCCTTTTTTCACTGGATTCTGGACCTTTTCTCATTGTTTCACTGGGTGATGCTAATGGCCCTCAGCTGCTTTCTATTTTTAACCTCTGCTGTGCATGCGCAGTACGTACTTCCGTTAAAATCCTAAAGACAAAAGACTTTCTTTACTAACAAACTGAGGAAAAACAAAGCATAAAACACCAAAATAACAAGCAGTATGCCAGCAGGATGTGATGTGAACTACTGATGTATAAATAAAAAAAGTCAAATAACATGGCCATGTACCTTGAAGATGTTAGAAGTCTGCTTTGGTCCTGGCCTCTCTAGCCATTAGCTTAGGCTTCCAGGACCAATCAACCTGAATACATACTAAACTAAGAGAGTTATCTCCTGCAGAGAAAATGTTTACTACTTATACAATTTCATCAGAATTATGCTTTTAAATTCTATCTATCTTTGATTTGGATGCAAATACCCTTAAATAAGCATTGCCTTAAAGCAGACCTCTTAAAAGATCAAGTTATAGGGAGATAGGAAATAATGGGTCTAATGGAGTTTAACACAGTTAATTACCTGGTAGGTTTTCCTTTGTTGTTGGTACTGGGTCATATTGTTATTTCAACTCATTGTCATGAAGAATTGTTTCAAGTTTTGTGTAATGTGCTTTTGCTGAATATTTAGTTGCTATTCTGTCTCTCTGCCAGTGGCGGCTGGTGCTAAAAAAACTGAGGGGGGCGCACACAAGCAAACAAATGAAAAACAAATCTTAAAAAATAGCACTATTTGAACATGAATTTTTCCCTCTTTTCCTTCTGCCCAGCAAATTTCTCAATTATATTCTTGTTAAAGTCAGTCATCTCTGTGACTAGTCTTTTCTCCATTGACAACATGGCCAAATGCATTCAGCCTGTCCTGAGTCATTGAGTTTCTCAGAAAAGTCTTGATTCTTCTCAGAGTTGAAAAGCATCTTTCAGCTTCTGCTGTGGTCATGGGTGTGGTGATGAGGATCTTCAAGAGCGTGACAGTTTCTGAAAAGACTTCTTCTAGATTGTTTTCCTGATTTTAATAACATTTGCTGCCATTTTTTAAGGCTATGTTATGAAATGTGTTACAGCATTTTTGTGGGACAAGATTATACAAAATTCAGTAACCAAATGTTTTATTCCACATTACCCATAAACTTCAGTACAACTTAAATAATAAAATATCTTGCTGACAAACATTATATCAACATACCTACACAGCATAGACACAACTAAAGGTATTTCTAACTACAACGCACATCTTCCTAATATATTAAATAACATTACTATAAACCAGTGTAACAGTGATTTTCCACAACAACTCACCTCTGCAGCAATCATTTCATGGTCTTCTACACTGAGTGTCCGACGCTTCTTCACTGGCTGACTACTACCTACACTGCTTTGTCCAACCATGGAGTGGAGAGATCACTTGCCTGCTGCTGAATTTGTAAATTAAGACGATCCGGTCCAAGCTCCTTTATCCTGTTTTTTTCTTCAAGTGAACGCTTTGTAAAAGCATTTTTTTGTAAAGACAAAACAGAATTTTCTCTCATTTTGAAACTACTCCACTTTGCAAACATAACCGTGAATCAACCTAACGAACTGCAGCTGCGCTGAGGCGAATCGGGGATTGTCCAATCACTAGGGCTGGGCAAGTTAACGCGTTAATTTCGCGTTAACTCATTAGACTATTAACGGCGATATTTTCTTTAACGCGCAATAACGCATGTTGCTAACATGCTTTTATTTTGTGACGGTCTGTTGCTGCGGTGTAGGGGTTTGAATCAGAACAGAAGGTGGCGATATTGCGCCAATAACCTCACTGTCAGCCAAGCCTTGGATTCAGAGGAAGAAAGATGCTGGCCGGAAAAAAACAAAGCTGACATGCGGAAGGCGGTGTTTCCCGCAGGTACCGCGAGCGAGCTTAGGCGAGGCGTTGCTTAGGCGAGGCGGTGAGTTGGCGGCCGGAACAAGTTTTGTGCGGAGCGGAGCGGAGCGGAGCGGGGTCTGCTTAGACGCCGTCGGTGAAGTCGCTTCTCGTTTCAAAGTATCCATGTGTTTTTGCCTGTTTTTCCCTGCCATTCACTATATGCACGTGAGAAAGCAACAACAAAAAACCGCGTGTTAACGTCAAATAAACGCAAACAACGCAAGCATATCGAGTTAGCAAGCATTTCAGTTTAAAGTTCTTCCAGCATGGAATATGACAGAAACAAGTTAGTTGTAACCACTGCCAAGTTAAACTTTGGTATTGAACATAAAATGGTAATGCTGCTCCCTGCTGTTACCTCAGAAATTGCCTGTTTTTGGTAGATTTTTTCCCCATAAAGAGAATTCCCTGTCAGTGGCAATAAGCTTTAATTTATTATTATTGCTATTTTTTGTTTTACATGTTTAAGTTGAGCTTTACACTAAATATTTGTTACTGATAAGTGCTACAAATGTTACAACACTTTTGTTCATATGGCAGCAGAACATTAAAATAAAAGTGCTCTTTACACTACTTTTGAATTCATTCTTGGAGTTTGTAAATACAATGCGATTAATCGCGATTAATCGCGATTAATCAGGGCGATTAATCGCGATTAAATATTTTAATCGTTGCCCAGCCCTACCAATCACACAATGTTTTTAAAAAAATTTGCCAGTACTGACACTCTACCAGTAATGACACAACAGAATGGGTGTGTCCGGGACGCAGAGCGCTGCGCCCTTATGGAAAACCCTAGATAACCAATTAAAAGTCAGCCTCAGATCATGTGCTTGCCCAAGTTGCTGCGCCTACATTCATTCTCATTAGACCGGCGCCCTGCACATAGGAAAGGAAGTGTGCACAATGTGAGCAATTAAATAGAATTATGTATTTACTATTTTAATAAATTCTAACATGTCTATTGGACACACAGTATGAATAAATACATTTTTAAGTACTTTGCAGTTCAGAAATCATTTATTATCTAAACCATTTAAAGGGGGCGGCGCCCGAGCGCCCCCTACTGGCCAGCCGCCACTGCTCTCTGCATTCAAAAACTACCATAAAGAATAGGTCATAATGCTAGTGGGGCACAAAATGGCTGAAGTTGTTTTCAGAGGTTGTAATTAGAAGTTAAATGCCCCCTGGTCTGATTGGCTGTTCCCTTGACTCCCCTGTGAACTTCAACGTAACTCTGCAAAGTGTTATTACCCCTGCCCTCTGCAGCTAACACACCGACTTCTCAGAATTTAATTTGTACTACATAAAACACTAAGTAAACAAGTATAACATAGCTTAATTCTTTTACCATTCATTTGGGTTTTTAAAGAGAGGAAAGTATTTTTTAAAGACACCAGTCAATCCATTGGAAATCTCTGCTTAGAAAAGCCTGTTTTGTGTGGGCACTCCCCGTTCTTTCATTATGGCAGTACCTTCTGCCAACCCTTCTTCTGCACTGGCACCAGCTTGGGGCGAAAGTACCGCTAAGCCAATTATGCCTTCATGGATGCTAACACAGTGGCACTACTGAGAGCAATTCCCTTTGTTTATAAGCCTCTGCTATGCTATGATAGAAGGGTTACCTCCGTTTAACTCTGGAGCTGCCAAATTTGGTTAAATACTGTGGGGTACAGGAGCCCATTTTTGTTGGCAGGCTTCTCAAGCCATTGTCAGATGTGACATAATTATATACACACAAGTGTTTTCTGTTTGGACTTTGGGTCCTCTGAGCTGAGGGGAGTGGCAGAATGTAAACATTGGCTGGGTGGCCCACTCTTTGTGCTGGGCTGTAGCCTTTTTAGTCCGTAAGCATTCACAATCTGTGAATTGTATTTTAAGGGTCCACTTCATTTTCTCCACTTTCTCCTGTAGAAACCTTTTTCAATGTTTCCTTTCTTGCTTTGTGCACATATTTAATAATGAAATCCCATGTTTTGAGTTCAGTCCTATCACAACATGTGTTGATGTTTATTTTTGAACGTGGCAAAACAGTGCTGTCTTTTGGGGCCATTGATAGAAATATGAATTTCCAAAGATGGTCATCTAGGCCCTTCCTTAGATTAACCCCTCTTTTGACCAACTGTGTTGCTCTACAGTTTCTACAGAGCTAAGTTTATACACCATAGCTCATTTCTCAAAACCCTCCCTCCTCCTGTTATGAGGTACGTTGTCAGTTTAGACGCTCATTGTTACATGTGGAGATTGTAGCCAGTGAAATTACCATCACATGGATGTATCGCTTGTGGAGCAGGACACTTAAAACTCCATAGCAACTTCATGCATAAAGCTCATCCGGTTGCTGCGCTCTCGGTGCATCCTTGTGTGTAAAAGTCAGCTTTTGGTGTTAGACGGACATTTTTCACCAGGAAATATGTGTAAAGCTTCTGGGAAGACCCGACCAGCAATAGAAGAAGTGATGGAGTTTGTCATGGGAGTGACAATGTTTTTTTATTTTTTATGATTACTTATCAGAAAAGTTTTGGAAAGCACCGAGAAAAACCTACAGAAAAACAGGTCTAGAATTCATTTAAATTTGAACCTGTCACACAAACGACTGTTTTGGCTCCTTAATTTTTCAGCTAGAATCCTCTTGCATCAGACTGCAGCTGCATGTCGAGGAAAAAAGCAAGAAAACAAGAGTAAAAAAAATTGACAATTGGTGTGTGATCCAACTTCAATAACTAAAGACTGGTTAACACCATACTGGACTTCTTAGTTTAAAAAAATTCAGTGTTCCCTTTAGGGTTAGGGATGTCCCGATCAGCATTTTAGGGCTCCGATCCTGATCCGATCTTTTAACCTCAAATCCGATCTGATTTCGAGTCCCGATCCGATATTTTGCCTTTAGTATTGAAATTGATAAAACTCAAACATATTTTGAGCAAGTAAGTCAACTTTTTATTAGACTAATATTTCATCAAAAAGCATTACTATTACTATTGTAAATCTAATGAAGTTAAGATCTTACCCAGAATTAAAGGTCAGCTTCAATTTAATATTTTAGACAAAAGTAAAAAGAAAAACACTGACTTGGTACAGTATTATGAAATAGAAAGTGCTATCCAAGATCCACTTTTAGCTTATAAGTGCTTAACATAGGCTGCCCTAAAGTCAATAAAAATAAAGTGCACTGAGCAGATTTAAGATGCCCTTGCTTATCTTAAATGTGGTGTAAACAGATTGACAAATAGTTACAATTCAGTAAATTAGTTTTAAACATCTCAATTCAACTTAAAAAGTAAGTGAACAGCATTCAATCAAATGAATTCAAAACGTTAGGACTGCAACTTAAAAGTAGCATGATCACTGAAACATGATCAAAATCAACAAGACCATTCTTCAGTCATGAAGAAACACGTACGTAGCCCTAAAAACAACTAAACAACCAAACCAGAATGCTTAGTTATAATAACCAAATTGCTCTTTCCAGTTACGCCTCACTCACATATCTTAATTCAGTCACTTCAAAGTGAAATGAAGATTCTTGTTAAGAAACACCAGCTTCTCAACCCTGTCAGCTGACAGACGGTTTCTCTTTTCGTCCATCATGTTGGACACAGCGCTGAAGAGTCTCTCACTGGCCACACTTGTGCATGGGGCAGAGAGAAACCTCTGAGCTATTCCCACCAGTGAGGGAAATCGAGCAGCATTGTCCCTCTAATAGGTCAAAGGGTTGGCAGACCGTACAATGGTTTGCTCAGTGAGGTAAGTTTGCACCTGAACCAGTACACATGAAGAAGTCACAGATCGCCATTCCTGCTCACTCTCTTGCAAGATCTCTTCAAACACGCTGCCGAGGCTGGTGTCTGTGCTGAGACCTGGCTTCTTGCTAGACTGTTGCTCTTCTGCCACATCACTGCTGGCTTTCTTTAACTCCTCCATCTTCTCCACCTCTCCAATGACAGCGTCTTTGGCAGGCCCCAAGCTATTAGGATCTGCAAAGTATCTAGAAAAAAAACATAAATTTTTAATAAAGTGCATATTTCTATAGATTGAAACAAGTCATGCAACAAAATATTCAAAATATACATTAAAGGGTCTTGCCTGTCTTTGTATCTTGGATCCACCAATGAGGCCACAGAATACAGTGGATCACTTTCAACGTGGCTGAAACGTCGTTCCACTGCCTCCAATAGGGTCCTTTTCATAGTCTTAACTCCTTCATCAGTGGTCTGCTCTCTGGAAAGAACACACTTCAGGGCTGCAATTGCAGGAATCACGTCAGCTGTAGTGGCTGTTTCAGCGCTGACAGCTCTTGTTAGCTCCTCGAATGGAGCTAAGATCTCGACCTCCCTCTCCATCCGTCCCCACTGGTTCACTGTTAGAGTAGCAGGAAGGTTGTGCTCTGCAGCATAAATGCTCAGGGTGCGCTTCTGGCCGAGGAGGCTATGCATCATGTACAGCCGGGCTATTCAAATGGCGGCCCCAGGGCCGGGTCCGGCCCCTTTGGGTTTTTGTACCGGCCCCTAGAGTGTACTGTGATTATTACATACTGATAGCCTTACATAGTGCATGAATATGACTAACTGCACGTTCTCTCGTGCAGTAGGGGGCGGGATGCGCACGTTTAAGTCATGGTGGAAAAACAGGAATACAAAAACAAATACCTGTTTTCGTCGGACATATATTTTGGGAGACCGCACATGACCAATCAAAAATCACCATTCACGGCGCGCTCTAATTCAATTCTCTGACTTTTATCTGTCAAGCGTGAAGGATTGGCTAACAAGACAAAATGTCTCTCTCTACCTTAAAAAAAAGAAAAGTTGACTCGGAGAACAGGCAGTTCAACAATGAATGGACAGAGAAATACGCGTTTATTGCAGTTGATGCGAATCCTGTGTGCTTAATCTGCAACGAGTGCCTCGCCGTGTGTAAAGAGTATAATTTAAGAAGGCATCACAACACAACGCATGCTAACTTCAACGCTACTTTCCCACCGGGCTCAGCCGCTCGGAGGCAGAAGATTTCAGGGCTCACATTTTGTTATGAGCAAAGACGTCGCATACTGTTTCGGGCGTGTACGGATCAAGAGAGAGCAACGGCGGCATCGTTACGAGTTGCATGGATATTGGGAAAAAAGAAAAAGCCGTTTACAGACTCGGAGATAGTCAAGGAATGTATGCTGGCATCCATTAATGAGGTGGTAACAGATGAAAAAACCCGAAAAAGCGTTATTGATTCGATCAAGCAAATTCCAATATCTGACACGTCAAATATGAGGAGAGTCGAGTCCCTTGCCTCGGATGTTTTCGAGACACTTTTGGACAAGCTGAGGAAGGCTGAGGTGATGTCTTTGGCCGTGGATGAGTCAACAGATAACGGTGATGTTGCGCAGCTGTGTCTCTATGTGCGATTTTTTGATGGAGAATGTTTTCGCGAGGATCTGCTTGGACTACTTCCTCTGGAAGGGCACACCACAGGTGAGATTTTATTCACCAAAATTGTTTCATTCTTTGAGGAGAACAACTTGGATTTGGCGCGCGTCAACATGCTGGTGACGGATGGTGCGCCCTCGATGGTGGGCAGGGATCAGGATGGCAGCCGTGGCTCCACATATGAGATCGCTACATTGCCTCATCCACCAAAGCCTTCTGTGTGCCAAACTCAGTGCTAAGTTAAAAGAGACCATGGACTCTGTCATGGCAATTATAAATTTTATCCGTTGCACCTCCAGTTTACAGCACCGCCTTTTCCGCCAGCTGTTGACTGACATGTCTGCTGAATACAAAGATTTGCTCATTCACAATGACATTAGATGGCTTAGCAAAGGAAACGCATTGAAACGTTTTTGTGAACTAAAAGAGGAGATTCTGGTGTTTCTCCAGTCTTCAAAAATGAAAAAAGCTGGCAAGTTTCTGTCTCTGATGGGAAATTATGATTTTAATGCCACTGTTTGCTTTTTGAGTGACGTTTTCCATCATTTGAATCAACTCAACATGGAGTTGCAGGGCAGGGATAAAACAGTCTCAGAACTTGTGGAGAAACTTCATGCTTTTCTAAGAAAGCTCTCACTCTTCTCTGCTGATCTTTGTCCTGGGAAGATGCTCCACTTCCCCACATTAAAGAAATCTGGTCTGCAAATTACTGAGGTGATGTCAGGCTTTATTGACTCACTGAAAAACAACTTTTCCACCAGGTTTGATGATTTCAGCATCTCCAGCGAAGTGGTGAGATATGTTAAGGACCCTTTCTGTGTGAATGTTGAGACAGACTTTGCATTGAAAGGAAAGGAGCTAGTACCATCATTGGATGAAGGTTTTTTACAACTGGAACTCATTGACATTCAGTCGTCAGATGACTTGCGACAGTCATTGCAGCAGGCAGGTTTTGAAAAATTCTGGACTCATGTAGTCAGCCAAGAAAAATTTCCACACTCAAGGGGTCTTGCACTTTTTCTTATGACAATGTTTGGCTCAACATACACTTGTGAGTCGTCATTCTCACACATGAATGCCATTAAAACTCACAATCGCATATCCCTCACTGACCAGCATCTGCAACACTGCTTACGCATTGCTCTGACAACATATACACCTGACTTCACTGCTCTTGCTAAGTCAAAAAAATGCCATTTCTCTCATTAGATGCAAATGTTGGCAAACTACATGCAAAGTGACAGTCATGTTAGTCAAACAAGTAATGAGGATTGATTTTTGAACAGTATGATGCAATTAACATGTTATTCACCTCATAATATGCACTTAATGTTTTTTTTATATGGTATGGCTCAACTGAACTGAATATTGAGGTGTCTGATGCAATTTCAATATAGGCAGATAAAGGAAAACAAATGTAAAGAGAGGTCAACTAAGGGACTGTTACAGTGATTTTTTTTTCTCATGTTAGCAGGGCTAAAATGGCTGAGGTGATATTTGTTGAAAGCAGTTTGAAATGTGCCTTGATAAAGTTCACTGTTATGTTGTTGTAATTAGAAGCATACTATGCAGTTTTGTTTTTTATATTTGTTGGTGCACTTGGAATTGAAGTTGTTTGTCAGTTAAATGAATGAAAATGTAAACAACTGACAGTAGTAGTCCATGTGTGGATTTATGTGTATATGTTGTTCTGCATTTACAAAACAGAATATATTGACTTCAGTATGTTGTAATTTCTTTTTTTGTTGCCGTGATTACTCATATTCTCTGGCCCCTTATTTTGCCTCAGATTCATGAACTGGCCCCAATTCCAAATTAATTGAATAGCCCTGATGTACAGTGTACTATTCCATCTAACTTGGACATGTTGCTGTAAGCGCTTTACAGGTACTTTCATCTCAATTTGGATGTCTTGTAGTTTTGAGTATGCCAAAGTTGAGTGCTTGAAATGACCAATGATTTTTCTGCCGTTAGCAAGTGCATCTAATATGCTACGTTGTGAGAGCATTCATCCATTGCCTTCTTAATGTTCCTTGCGTTGTCTCGTAAAATGACATGCACACGTTGTTTGTCTATTCCCCACGCATTCAGCATCTCCGAAATGGCTTGTCTGACATGTTCTGCTGTATCAGCAGTATTTCTTTCACTTTGCTGTACAGCTGTGGTTTGGCTGTGACGGCAATGTAGTGTCTTGATGACAGAGCGTAGCGTGGTTCCAAAACTTCAAGAAGACGAGTCAGTCCGACATTCTCAACTACTGAGATGGGCTGGTTGTCAAGAGCAATAAATTCAACCAACCTTTCTGTGATCTTCTTTGCTCTATTATTTTCGTTGGAGTATTAGTCTCTCCTCATAACATCCAGCGTTTAGTAACCTTTCCGTTTGCAGCTTTACAAAACGCTTCATACACATTGTCATGTTTTGTCCTCAAATGACGAATCAAGTTGCTGGTGTTAAATGTAGCTCTGCTGCTACCTCCTCTTGAAATTGCCATGTTGCAGACATTGCAAGTAGCTTTAGGACAGACTTCACTTGTAAGATACTTCCACACTTCTGACATACTTGCTTTGCACCGCCGCAGAGGTTTGTATTGCGCAACTACCATCAACCGTAACTACCGGGTACTTTACAGCAGTTGCCGTAAAGATCGGCGCGACTAGTCAGGTAATGTAGCCGAGCTCCGATCACGGGAAAACAGGAAAAGATCGGGCCAATCCGATCTTGAGATCGGGATATCCCTACCCTTTACCCCTTTAGGGAAGGATCCTACCTCAGAAAGATAATACACTTTATTGTCTGATAAAACTTACTGTAGAGAAGAGACCAAACAAATCATTTGATTAGACCAACTACTAAGAAGTAGTTTTAGCCATAGCTCTGTCTCACCACAGTCTCAAATTATCTGCAGCCTCTAAAAGGTTGTCTTCCAGGAATGGTCTGTTTTTAGCTCCATTCATCCATCCATCCATCTATCTATCCATCCATGGGTTGTGGCCAACTGCACAAGAGATTTCTTTTGTTTTCTACCTTCCATAAATGGCAGATTAGTGGAGTTCGCCCTACATCCGGGTCCCGCTGGTAGGCAAAAACTACTGTTCTCGCCAAACACTGTGACAAAACGGGTGAATTAGAGCGTGTTTTTATTATTTATTTATTTTTGGAATCTAAACATTGCCTACGACTTGTTGTGCTCCTGGTTGCACACAGAGGCATTCCAAATGTTGGATGTACGTTTCTTCCGTGTACCAAAGGACGAAGAAAGACGATAGAAATGGATAATTTCAATGAAAAGGATGGAGGCAGACAATCCCAATCGACTGTGGAAGCCATCATACCACGACAGAGTTTGCAGTCTACACTTCATCTCCGGTAAATACAACTTAATTTTGCACTGGTCATTGTTCTACTTAAATAATTATATAAATACAAAATTAGGATATATACTTAAGTCAAGACGTAAACATTTGTTTCGTAATAATATACGTACATGTACAATGTATGCAAACCCTCTGGCATGAGTCTGTGAAAAGGATTAATAAGACAAAAACACTAAAATAATCCTTAGTGAACAATGGTTTTTTTTAACCTACCGATGGCGGGTCTTTCTCTTTGCTGAGGCGCTGTCTGTGTCCGACTCCACTTTCTGCTGTTACACAAACATGTCTGAACATGTCCCGATATGAAATAATTGTAGCCATCCAGTGATTTCAGGGCTTTCTTGCTCTCTCATGTGTACTGGCCTGCTGTGTTAATAAGGTAGCTGTATATGTCGCCGTACGGAACACTTGGCCAGCATTTCACAGACTCGCTCCATCCCTTCAGGCTTTTGCTGTGTTGATCTGGCAATCTGATACCATCAACCATCAACTTACTCTTATAACGATCTTGTGATACGTTATTTAAAGAACAAAAATACGTCGAGAACTGGTCGTTTCCTTTGTTTGCGTCCGCCATTGTGTTCGCCTTTTGCCTACCAGTCCGGCGCGCATGCGCGAAAAACCCGGATCAGAACAATAACAATGAACTGGTCTATAGCTGTCCTGTCAACATATTGCTGCATTCATATTTTGAATACATGCAGTTGGGCTCTACTAATTAGGTGACTTCTAAAGGCAATTGACTGAACTGGATTTTTAGAGGTATCATATTATAAAGCACTGGATATAAATGCATGCCATACTTTTCTGATTTTTGTTATTTTTGTTTATTGAAATAAAACCCATTTGATTTCTACAATCATTACGTGTTTTATGAACAATGACACACTCTATCAGTTACCATCTTAAAACTTTTAGCATTGAATGTGACATTGTATTTTTGCAAGGCTAAAATAGAATAGAACAAAAACAGACTGTGGAAAAATATGTAATTCCAGAATGAATAATCATTTCCTTTGTCCTAAAGTTCCATCTGTCCACCTGTCCATCAATTGCTTGCTCAGTTTCCATCCATCCATCAGTCTATCCATCCATCCTTACAGTTAGTGATTTTTGAAATTATTTTTGAAAAGCCCATAAATAAAGTGTGATTACCATTACTTATTTAAAATTTATTAAAAAGGAACAGTCTTGAAATATGACTTGGAAAATATTTGGGAACCATTTATCTGGAATAAGGAATGCTATTGAAGAACAATATACAGAACTTTTCCAAAGGGAGGTGTTTATCTGTTTGCTTTGTTAGAACTTAATTGAGACTTTTTCTTCTGACAGCTAAAATTACATAAAATGCTAATTTAAACAAAATAAAATCCTGACCAGGTTTGATCCAGACTCACATCCATTGTTGAGTTGTATGGGAAGACCTGATTGCGCCATAACTTTAACCTTTTCCCAAAACCATAATAAGAGTTAGGTAGTGCCTATCCTGATCTCAATAAATCCTTATTTACTGTAACATTTTAGCACCAAGTTTATTCAGCAGCACTGCGTCTGTGGCAGTGTGTCTGAGGTCAGAACAGCACCAGGGCTGCTGTCTGTGTGAGTAATAATGCAGACAGCAGACCTTCAGAGGGCAGAGAAACTGACTGAAACAGATAGAGAATGGGGTTGAATGAGGTCAAGCTGAAAGAGCTTACTGATGCATAAAACAGAGTGATAAGAAGCACTGAGGGGACACATTGAGTGGACAAAGGACTTAAAGGGGAAAATGTTTAAAAATACAGCCAAAGAGGCAGAAGAAGGACGCCCAGAGACGACAGAGAGGGAAAATAAACTTTGAACAAGTGGGAAGAGGGAGGGTGGGGTTGTTTGACTCTTAAGATTTTGTCTCTCTGAAGAGAAACATCTCTGTCCTGCTTCTCTGCTGGCATCTGCCAACACCGCTGAACACAGCTGAAGCCCATCTGAGGAGCTCTCTTGTCAGCTTTCCAACGCTGCCACACACACACACACACACACACACACACACACACACACACGCCACCCAACCGCACTCTACCCTACACTACAAAGTCGAGGGAGTGAAACAAACAGTACAGTTGCAGGCTCAGAGGCTTGAACTCAGAGACGGAGCGAGAAGGAACCCGCACAAAGACCTGCAGGATAAAGAAGCTGAGACATTTCAGTAGCACGGCACAGATCATTACCCATCACTGTTTGGAGGAGACTTAGACATTCTTTGCTTACCGGAACGTTCACACACCGACGGCGGAAGGATGATCAAGTCTAGTTGGTTTTATGTCAAGTTCAAATACAATGAGAAGGTAAGTTCTGTACATTTTTCTGTACTCCACCACATGCCATGGTAAACATCTAAGCATATGACCCGTGCAAATGTTGTAGGATTTAGCTGTGCATTTGCACACTCCCTAGGCAGCTGTTTTGGATTTTATTTTTGTTCTTTTGTGTATTTGTTGGTCTGTGAAAAAAAATCTAAGTTAAAAACTTTTGTTTGTCATACCTTCTGCAAATGGACAATTTTTATTCCTTGTTTTTTAGTCTGCTTAGTCTACAAATATTCATTTGCTCTGGGTGTATGTGCATGTACCTTTGCCTGTATTAAACAAATCCAGGGCATTTACCTTGATCAAATTTTAACAATGTTCTTAATTTTATGATAAAGTAAATTAACTTAAGCCGTTCATTATTATTACTGTAATATTTTGTCCACATTGTCCCCACCCACAGTTTAGCTATATGATGATGACATGACAAGTTGTGTTGTAGCAAAGTAATAAAGACTTAATGCACACAGTGATGTCATTGCCTAGATGTTGGATCCTGTCTTGTGTATCATGGTTCCAGTGGGAATCCTGTTATTGTACTGGGTGCCACCTCTACCTCTGTGTGTAAATGCTTGCTGCTGTGTCATTTTACTGTGTATTTCTTGAACAATGTTTTCAGCAGCCAGACATTGGCTAAATCAGCCACTACAAGTCATCTAGTCTGTCTTCCTCTGCAGCTCATTTCGTCTCTCACATGGTTTTGATGGTACCTCCCTTTTTGCTGATCAAGTTCTGCGCTTAGCATCAGGTGTCTGCCCTGTTGGCTTGACAAAGCTATCTCATTACATCAAACATGGCCAGACTGTACCCTGCTCAATGTAAGTGCCACTGCACCTTTCCCAGCTAGTTGAAACATGCATAAAAAAAATCCTATGAGATGCCATGTGGCCACATGAGAGCATCTGTTGGTGCCTGAGGTGCTTTATTTCCATCTGGTCTGCCATTTTATTCTCAAGCAGCTTTGAAATACAGAAGTGAGAAGATGGCCGTTGTATTTTACAACTGATCTGTTTCAATGTTCCCTCCTTAAAGCCTCTTACAGGGCATTAAACCTTTGTGTATTTTGTTTTAATTTGAGGTGATAGATCTAGACAAATGAATGCACGACTGGCAAAGGGAGAGCATATGTTCATTGCATATAGTTATATTCTGTCTCCTGAGTCCAAACATTGTACAACCGCATCTTACTGGAGATAAAGCTGTAACTCTAGAAACTAAAATTACTGCAGATTCTATATAAATAGAAGTAATGCATATGTTTTTTTGGCTGTGTGGATAAAATTCTAAGTTGGATGTATGAGAGGTATATTTTAGCATTTGCTACTTTTATTTGTAAAGCTTGGCATAGAAGACAACGACTGGTGTATCCTTGTTGAGTATAAACATGTAAATATGTATTGAAATTTTTATAGTGCCTGTTACTTTGTTTTGTATGTTTTTGTGTGTAGTGTCTTATCAGCCCACATGGGCTGGGTACCTACGGCGCATGACACCAAAGTAACAAAAATTAATCAATCAAACCTTAAATGTTTCCTTAAAAGCTTGCTTAGTTTCACCCTGGTAGAGGGCGAACCTCCACCCCAGTCTCAAGTCTGTTGCAGTGTCATCCAGGTTTTCTTTCAGGATTGCTCTGTATTTAGCTCCATCCATCTTCCCATCAACTCTGACCAGCCTCCCTAACACTGCTAAAGAAAAGCATCCGCATGGCATGATACTGCCTCCACCATTACAGCAGGCTGTGTTTAGGGTCATATGCAGCATTAGTTTTCACCACAAACAACATTTTGCAGGTAGGCTAAAATGTTTTATCATTCTTCATGCTACTCGTCATAAAGGGCAGATTTGTGTAGTGCATGACCAAAGATTGTCTTGTCAACTGAATCCCCCACCTGAGCCATGACTCTCTGCAGCTCCTCCAGAGTTACCATAGGCCTCTTGGCTGCTTCTTTGAATAATGTCCTCTTTATCAGACTTGTAAGTCTCTCTCAATAAATGGTGGGACTAGATTGTTTTTAAGGCTATTAGAGCCTTTTGTATAGAGCCATTGTATTTCAACTACATGGTGTACTTCTTATATTTCAGTTTGTAAAACTATTTGAAAACCACATATAATTTTTGTTCCACATTGCTATTACATTAAACTTTTTCATATAATCTCACTAAATACATAGACATTTTAGGTTGCAATGTGAATAGTTGTGGTAACCTTTAATACTTTTGCGAAGAACTGTGAGTACTATGTTATGACCCTTACTTACAAACCCTAAACAAGACCTTTGAACTTAAAAGTCTTCCACATCAAAGCGCATTTGCGTTTAAAAATTAGATGCATACTGCAAAAATGGAGAGAGAGTTGTTTCTGAACAGTATTTCTCTATGCAAAACCTAGTAGGATGGTACATCTTTTTGAAAAGCGAGACATAATTGCCATTTCTTTAATGTTGGAGTTTGCTAAATAAGTAACCAAATAAGATTATGTGAAAGACAAATGTGTTTAAAACAGAAACAACAGAGGGGACAGATTTAAGCAACCAAGGGGTGTTTTCTGGCAGATTATTGTGTAAAAGTGAAAAAAAGGTTAGTGTCATACTTGCAGATCATCTCATTACGCTCTGCAAAACAGGTGAGAACATTTTCTTTTCACATTCGATTAAAAGGAGGATGAGAATAATGGAGGGAATTGAAATTGATGAAGGTGAGAAAGGATGGTTTTTCTGTTCAATTTTAGGTGTGAAGAAAAAAGAATGGCCATGTTGCGATATAACGATATTTGCTAAGTTCTAATTTGCACCTTCTGGATCAACTGCGGAAGCTTGAGAATGTACCTACGGTGCTGTGAAAAAGTATTTTTTGTAGATTACTTCAGTTTTTGCTTTTTTGCCCCAATTAAATGTTTTAGGTGATAAAATACTTTTGAATATCAGACCAAGATAACATGAATAAGTACAAAATACATTTTTCAAATGGTGATTTCATTTAAGAGAAAAAAAATATCCAAACCAATCTGGCCCTGTGTGAAAACGTAATTACTCCCTAAATCTAATAACTGGTTGTGCCACCTATAGTACATGACATGAGGAACTTGTAAAAACTGGTAATGAGTCTTTTGCATCACTGTGGAGGAATTTTGATGTGCTCTGCTTTGTAGAATTGGTTTAATTCAGCTACGCTGGGTTTTATTATATGGAGGGCATATTTAGTCATACCACAACATTGGATTTGACTTTGGACTAGACTGTTTCAAAAACCTTAATTTATCTGTTTAGACTTTTTTTTTTGAGTAATTCAAAGTTGGATCTGCTGGTGTAGTCCATATCTTTGTCCTGTTGCATAACCCAGGTGCATTTGAGTTTAAGGTAAACTTATGGCGGGGGTGGGGGAGGGGGGCAGCTTCAACGTTTCCACTCTAGTAGCCAGTTTCAAACGTTGTTGGTTTCGCGGCTGCTTCATCTGGATAGGATCCCCTTCTGGACTAAGAAGATTGTCGGATGTAGCCTAACAGGTCTTTGTCCGAGGGCAAATGTACTGATGATCCAAAACCAGAAGAAATTTGCATAAGGGCAATTATGTTTTGTGAAGTTATGTGGTTTTATTTATGATTTCTTATTTATGACTTTCAGAATAGACCTGTATTATTTTTTAAAGGAATGTACAGAGCAACAGAATGAATGTGTCACTGCATGCAGGGAAATCTGTGTTGGAATATCGGGCCTGTGCAGTGGTCTGCTTTCCTGCTTCCAGCTGCATTGCCTCAGGAGCAACCAGCCACTGTGCGATTACTCATGATTGACAGGCTTGCTCTCAACAGAATGGGAATAGGAAGTGAACTTAAACAAGCACTGCCAATTTTGACCGAGTGCCTGTCCCCCTCCCCATCAGCTCCTCAGTTCTCTCAAGCTATGAGGAGGGGGCACATTGCTTTGTAGCCTCTGGGTCAAGAACACAGGGTCATCCAACTATGGGGTAAGGGTAATTGCTACCCCTGTGTGTGGGCTTATGTCCTGAAGTGAGAGTGGGAGGCAGCGGCTGGTGGGAGGCTGGAGGTGGGTTATATTTCTCTCAGTAGAAAGAGAACAGCACTGAGGTCCTGCTCTGTGTGTCTGCTCACTGCTCTTTGTCTGCTTAGCCAGTGCCAGGAACCCCAATGGGCCAACTCTGGGGTCACAAAGCCACAAAGGGCAAAGAGCGACCTGTCTCACTCTGGACTAATTCAATTTAACACACACTGACTGTTCTGTTATTGGCCTCTCCCTTGGCCAGATGGCTGTTTTCTGATAGGAAGCTTTTTATTGTAAGCCACATGACTGATGGCCTATCTAAAGTACAGTGACAAAAGTAGCTCATCTAAAGTGTATTAAAGCTGTACTTAAACTGGGTGGAAAGGTAACATAATTAATCCATAATATATTTTTCTATTTGAGTTAAATGGTACAGTAGTACCATTATTCCTGATTAAGTCATATATATAGCAACATGAAAATGTTGTAACATAATTGATGTGTGCAAATGTAACCCAGTTTTAGCAAATTGGGTATCCTCAATTTTAACAACCGTAGTATATCCCTGATGTGTAAACACCTTTACTCGGGTGGATAAAATGTTTGCTGCTTGAGATTGTTCTTCTTTTTAGCTTTGTTTGGCAGATAAAGTAAAAATAAAGACTGCAAATAGGATTGAGTAAAATCTATTGTAATCTCTCGTTCTTCTTTCACCCAACAGAAGTCTTCTTCCAGTATACATCTGTGCTATCTTAAGCTAAAGCATTATATCCATATGCTGGTGCATATGGTACAGTATGCTTTTATGGTTAAAACAGTATAAAAAAATTTAATAGTCATCCTAGATGGTTGGACACTATCAGGCAAAACGTAAACATACCGTGTGCAGTTCCAACATTTCTACTGGACGATCCGAACCTGGGGCCAGAGAATTTTTGTCCCAGAGCTGTCTACTGAGAGCATGTTGGACATGCGCACTACAAATTCAGATGTTTGTTATTTAAACAAACGTTGGTGGGCCGGCCCCAATATCAAAATGTCTCAAGAGGATTTAGCCTACTGAGCTTGTCAGTATGCTGTCAGACTTAAATATATAGACACCAATGTTTATAACAGAATTTTATTGGTAAGGGAATCAGTCTTTTTTTACAATATCACTCTATAAAGAACGCTTATGCTCCACAGCAACTTCTGATGGGACCAGGACCTACTGGCCCTAAATGCAGAGACGCCACAGCTAAAGAATAAAATTAGACCTATTTTTATTCCAAGAATGAGGAAGCTTTATTGTCATTATATGTTACCATAAAAATACAGAATACATATAATACACATACACATAATACACAGACACAACGATACATAATCTTTCCAATTTTTCTCTTTTTACAAACAGTTGATTGCACTACCAAACAACAACACTCCTTGAGGGGCTTAATTGTGCATATAGTCCTTAGCAGGTAGTGGACTCATTTCCAAGTCCAGACGTCAGACAGTAGTCTACGGTACTGTGCAATTATTTAGTTACAGAATTGTGCAATTTGCATGGCTGTCTAACCTGAGAGATGAACGTGTGTGAATACACATTTGCAAGTGAGAGACAGTATAAATGATTTTCATCAGATCAGAAACCTGTGTAATCAGTAGTGTGTTTGTAACGGATCAGATTATGAACTTAGCTGATTATTAGGGGATTTTCAGCAAGGGGCTTTGGGAAAGAAGCTGTTGTTAAGTCTGTCAGTTTTTGAGTTATTGTTCCTGAATCATTTCCCTGATGGAAGTGGGACAAACAATGCATTGGCCAGGTTGGTGGCATCTGTGGCTATACGTCTGGCTCTTTTCTGGACTCATGCAGCATAAACTGTGTCATGGTCCTGATTGTGGTCCCGTAGCCCACAATCTCCTAGTGTCCTTCTAAATTGCTTCATTCACTCATTTAGTTATTTTTGCATCTCAGTACTTATTCTGATTTTATGTTTAAACATCTCTCTGACAATGAAAATATCAGTGCTGGCTTTGACTCAGCAACACCTCAGGTTTTCAGTATAATGTGGTATGGCTTGGATATGGTGTGTTCCCACATCAGCAGAACATCCAATTCTTTTGTGTCTGATTGTTTAGTCACAGGTCAAAGCTGCTCAAACTGACAACTGTAACTCCGTGGCAGCCCTAAGATGCTTTAAAAACTGTTGAATAAAATGCTTAGGACATGTGCTTTTCTTCTTCCCATGCAGGCAAAGTTTTTTTGCACTGACTTTATATTTACACCAGTAGCATTCAGGGCTTGGCTGATTGAACATAGAGGGTGAATATAATGACTATAATGAATGTGAATGATAAGGAGTGGGAGTAGGCCTGTCATTAAGAGGTTTATTGCAGTTGGTGATGATGCCACAGTACGTTATGATATAAAAAAGATACTCTGTGCAAATTCCTCTTGGGGGGTATTGTCTGTTTCAGACAAACCCAGAGAATTTAGACCAAAGATATACACTCCTGTGAGTCTTTTGGCAAATACAACTCCTCAGGTTCTGTGGGGGTTTGATGTTGGGTGGTTTGCCTCCATCAGTCGTTTGTGGTTCTGCGCTTTACAACATTTCCAATATGTTGCCATCCAAATTGAAAGAGCTGTTCCCATTTTCTCAAATAATTTATGAGGTAATCTGCATGAAAGTTTTATCCCCTTGCCTATTCATTCATGCTTAGAGGATTTTAATGAGAGTTTATTGGAGTCATCTCAGCCAAACCAGTTTCACTTATTTATGCTTAAAAGCTGAAGCGCTAAGAAGCTTACAGAACTTTTGACCTCTACACCACTTGTCGCAAAGCGGCCTGTTTTTCCCCCCGCCCTTTCTGTCCCAGAAAAGCATTCCTGCCACACAGACTCATTGAAATTCTAAGAAAGCACCCCACAGCTTGCTGAAGGGATTACTGGTAAATCCTCACAAACTCCAGATGTTTTCCCAGACAGCACAGCGCAAGAGAACGCCTCCCATCCCCTGTAAACATCTGTCAGACAAAAGCCCTCGCAACCGAGTAGACAACAGAAGCTTAGAGAGAGTGAAGTAGTCAGATTTTCACTCCGTTAAATCTATTATATTTGTAATGAGCTGAGTGGCTTTGAACAGCATCTTGTGTGCCGGTTCATGCCTCGCTTCAGAGTGTGAAGTATACACTTTAAATGAAATGTTAAATGGGTGAGAAAAAATCTTACCAATTGTTATACTTCAGATTCCGTATGATTGTTGTTTTCTCAAAGAATTGTGGATTTTTAACCAAGCTGATTTGCTGAGGTGGACAAGGAAGTTTGGTAGTATGACCTGCAGTTGTTTAAGCTGGAGAAGGCTTATCATTGTGTTCTTTCAGGCATCTTGTGTGTGTGATGCTGCAGGAGTTTGATGTGTCAGATATGCTCCTAAAGGCTGTCATGTCTATGAATTACTAAAGAAGGAGCTTTGTCCAAATTCATGGCACAAAGCTGAGCCTATTCCCAGTGCAGGGTTGTCTCTACCAGGGCTGCCCCTTGCCGCCAATCCTGTTTGTCAAAGAGACGGTTTCAACAAGTAGTTATGGAGTGGAGGACCTTGGAGTCTTATCTTTGCTTTTTTGCAGATGGTACGGTTCTGTTGCCGTCTTCAGGCCATGACCTTTGGCATCCAGCGGTTCACAGTCACGTGTGAAACAGCAGCAGTGAGACTCAGTTTGTCTAAGTTACTGAGGCCATGGTGTTGAACTAGAAACACCTGGACTGTTTTTTTTCCCCAGGTGAAGCATCAGTCTTCATCAAATGGAGCACTTGATGTCTTGATCATGAGTGATGGCAGGCTTGAGGTATTTGGGCTTTGTCTGGAGTAATGGGGGCATTAGTCCAGGTGGTCATGGTTAAACTCAGCTACTGTCATGAACTTGAACTCTATCATACAGTGGAGGTCAGAGAACAGTTCCTGCTCGTTTGCATTAGAAGAAAGGAGTTCATGTGACTCAGGAATCTTATCAGCATCTGAGGGCAGTGGTGCCTCCTTTTGAAGGTTGTCAGTGCATGACCCATTGGGTAGAGATCTCGGGGCAGACCCAGAACTTGTTGGAGGTGGACGTCCCTTCTGGCCTAGGAATGCTTGAGATCCCACCAGAATTAGCTGGGGTGTGCTTGGGTTGTGTCTTCCACAGTGACCCAATCTTTATGGATGAATGGATGGAAACTAAGTTCTAGTCTAAATATAAACAGATAAGAGGTTCTGCTGCTCTGTGTGTGTGTGTGTGTGTGTGTGTGTGTGTGTGTGTGTGTGTGTGTGTGTGTGTGTGTGTGTGTGTGTGTGTGTGTGTGTGGCAGTCTTCCCTGGGTTCAGGCCCTGGGCAGGATCTCATATTCCCCTCTGTTTGTGTTAATTTGCTGGATGTAAACACTGTGAGTGGGCTGTAATAAGGCACTGACTGCCTCTGTGTTTCTAGTCTCCACCCTCCTCAGTGGTTACACTGAATAGATAGAGGGAGCGGCTGACCACTGTCTGGATCGCTAAACAATTGCAGTCCAGAGAAGAAACAGGGGATAGCGTGAGCCCTCGGCTCAGCCGCTGGGGACATGCCTGACAGATGGATGGAGTGAATGAGTGGATGCTTAGCCAACTGGAAACACAACTTTAACCCACACATGCTGGATGCCTTTGCCTGTCACCTTTTATCTCTATCTTTAATGCATAACCTGAAGGAAGAAAACAGTGATGGTTTATGTCAGTGACTCAAGCATGTACATAAGCCAACGACAAAAAAGGAAAACAGTGGTTCTTAGTAACGTGTACAACCACATGCTAACACAACAGCTTTGCTGTAAATTTACATGCTTCTGAAATTTTATCAGGAATGAATGGATGATGCCAAATATATACCATTACTTTTTAACTGTTAGGGGTCTCTGTTCCCTCTAAAGGACAAGTGGGACAACACATACATGATTTGATGGATGGTGCAGTACAAGTAGGCGTGAAGTTTGATTTAAGGTGAGAAGGTTTGATCGAAATCATTGTTAAATAGGTACTTGGTTTCCACTGTCCATTTTAATATGATATTTTTAAAACAAGGCTTATAGAGATAGGTTTTGTAAAAATATGCCATAACTTTTTTTGGAAAGCTTTCATCTGTCAGTGATTTAAGAAGATTCTGTCTCCTGTTCAAGAAACATGATATAAGAAATAGAAACTAATATGAAAATCTATTTAGGTACTCACAATTATTCTCTGTATTTCAGCTAGATTTGAGCAGCTCTTCTAGCAGGTGACAGTTTAAGCAGTTTATAGACTTTGAAATTGAGATGAAAAGCGTGTAAGTGTTTCAACCCACTCTGATTTCCACACTGTGCATTTGTACAGTTTGGTTTGTGCAGTTTCTGCTTCCAGTGCTAACACAGACTTAAACCTTTCTCTCCTTATTAGCTTGTCACCACATTGTCAGCTAACAGAATTTTGTATTTAAAACAATGCGGATGTAATGGAACACTGCACTGCTTCGAGTCCATTATTATGTGACCATTAGTTTTTGCACAATTCATATTATACAGATGTTTGTCCTTCATGATGAAACCTGGTCTGCTCTGCCTACTCAGTTAAAGCCAAAGCAAGTTTATGTGTATAAAGCGTTTAACTTGGTTTTAATTCTGATTGGTCTGTCACGAACCAGAGACCGAGGACCCAGTATTCGGGCCGGACAAGCAGATGAGGCGTAGAGGAATTTATCAAAGGCTGTCTGGTAAGACAGGGACAGGCAGACTCGGTGGTCAGAGTACAATCCAAGATCTGTACACAAAAATGGCAGTCCAAAACCGGCAGAAATAATGACAGGTTATAATACAAGCTCATGTTCTCCAGAAACAGAATCAGGTCGGTCAATAACAGGCAGGCAGTCCGAACAGGGCAGGAAAAACAGGTTCAGGATACAGGGTGGCTCAGAAGTCAAAAAAGAGGCAATTGGGTAATGTCGACAGAAACACACAAAGGGAATGCTGGACAAAACTCACCAATGGCTTGTAATGACAATAATCTGGCAGAGTGCAGGAGAAGGTGAACAGAGCAAAACTAATTACCAGAATGGGTGGAGCTGATCAGGGGGGACAAAATGGCTGGAAATAAACTGAAGCAAAAAACCCAAATCATGACATGTGCTGAGTAGATGTGAGCCAAAAGGCCTGAGTGGTCTGGAGTGTTGATACACTGACATGGAGTCTGTGATGTATTTAGGTGCTAAGCCATTCAGTGATTTATAGATTAACAGAAGTATTTAAAGTCTATTCTCTGAAATACAGGGAGCCAGTGTAAGGACTTTAGAACTGGGGTGATGTGCTGTTGCATGGTAAATTTGGCAAAAGTTTTATGCCTGATGCCCTTCCTGAGACAACCCTCTGATCTTTGTGGGCTTGAGACTGGCACATATACGACACAGGAGACTGTGCCCCCTTTGAGGTTGAATTAGGCTTGAACTCCCCATAGCAAAACGGTACTTCCCCCAATGTTAAATTGAGATTACATTTCTGCAATATTATATGAATAGCTGCAGTCCTTCTCAGAAAATGTTTATACTAATGCCAGCCAGTAAAGGTATGCATTCGACTGCACAGTGACTGGGCCTCATTTTTTCTCCTTGTAGACTTCATTGGCCTCACTTTTTTTTACCCTGGGAATCCTAGGTCCTGTCTGTCTTCTGCTGACCGCTACCGAGCAGCTCTGGTTTCGGCCTCCTGGATGACTGGGGACATTGATGGTTCCCATAGCTGAGCTGCCTGAGCTACATAGGCAGACCCTAGTCCTTTGCCTCAAAGAGCCCTCTGTTGCTTAATGCATGGTCCAGTGACGGGCTGGGTCACTTCACACAGATACGCACATACAGAAAGGCAGTCGAGCAATGTGAGATGTAGGAATGTCACAGATTTATGGAAGGTTGGATCACATGCTGCCCATTTCATGAAAGCTTAGCCCAACAATAGCTTTTTGTCTAAATGTTAACTTGTGTAAGTGTCTGGCAGGGTTGCTCTGCCCTGGCATGTACATAGGAATAGTCTTATTGTCATTTCTGTGCCAATCCCCACAGCTAACCTGGATTTCACAATTATGTTAAAAACATGTTAAACAAAATTTATGTTATTGTAGTGTTTGCCACAATTAGCTTTACTAAAAGCAGTATGTTCCCGGTAATTACTAGATCGTTTCCTTAACTCTGAGATCTCTCAAGGACTTTTCCTTTACGTTAGTCACATTCCGCATGTTCCAATGAAAGACAAAATAAGGATCTTCAAAAGAATAAAAGAGAGCAAGTTTGGTGTAATGCAAACTTGAAATCTTCCTTTTGTCTGCTGCTTCTTTTCTATGGGTTTCTTGCACATTTTGTGATCCTCAAACTACTTCCATACCATAGAGTGTTGTTTTTGGCCTGATTTATTAGCACTTGGGTGTGGTGTGTTCACTGATGAGAAGAAAAACTCAGATTTTTAAATTCTGACTGGCTGATCAGTGCTGTTTAAGTATAAAACTGTCTAATTCTAGTTACAGTGTGATTTCTGGTGCATCTCTTATATTTTTTTTGTTCAGGGAATGGTAAAAAATCAGTATGTTATCCTGCACTGTGAACACCTAACTTTCCCATTTAGACAAATCTTCTATACCCGTAGCAGCTTTTTTCCCCTCAGAAAACTTCCACCCTGCGAGGTGGAGAGTGTGGGGGAGCTTGGGGGTGTGTGTAAGCCAGATGAGACTGCATATCAAAGAGAAGGCACCATCTGTCAGCACAGGCAGCAAACAGCTGGTAAAGGCGATGCAAGATGTCTGAACAAAGACTGACAAGATGGAAGATGACAGGAAACAGATTTCCCTCCCTTTCTAGCCCTCCTGCATGAGAAAAGGTTGACCATCAGTGCTGTAATGTCGAGCAGCCTCCATCTGCTGGCTCTCTCCTCTTCTCTCCTTTCCTCTAATCTTCATGCTTTCTCTCCATCTTCCCTTCTCCCCCTTTGCAATTTATTAGTGAAGATTTTTTTTGTTAAAGGCAGCTGCTTAATTTGTGTTTCTCTGCCTTTTAGGAGTGTGCATTTAAAGCAAAATTAAACTATTACTTGTCTTACTACTGCTGAAATGCTCCTATAATAATTAATAGATGATGTGCTTTAATAATGCTAATTAATATAGCATTCACTGGGTGTAAAAATGTTTTAGAACAGGGTTTTTGTTGGACCTAAATATTACATTTTGTGAATTATTTAGCTTCAATAATTGACCTGCTGGAGCTTAAATAGATACACATCTCACCGCTCATTTGCCAGGATAAATGAAGCGGTGTGAGTTGTGTTAAATAAATTTTTGGGAAATGAGCACGGGGCCTTGTGTTAATTAATGTTGCAGCATAAGCCTCGTTACATCAGGTCTTCCTCTCGCTCTGCTTTACACAGCCTATTCCCCTTTGTGCCTTTATCCCCAGCACTGTTAATTTGAAGGAAAATGTAGTCTGTTTCTAAATAGAGCGCTGGTGCACACTAGCTGAAATCATTAAGCCCATTTTCTGCCAGCTTAAAGCTGTTGAAATGCCTGTAATGGAGGGGAAGCAGGAGTGTTTTTGCCTGTTCTCTCCAACCACAGTGTGATGTCTGACATTGGCCAGTGTAATACATTAATGGGTCTAATTGTATAATCACTTTAATATGTGGCCATTGCTCTTAGGAATGATGAGGGCAAAGTGAACTAATAAACTGTGATTACTGTCGCTTCAAATCAGCATGTGGAACAAAAGTGGAAATGTACGGTGGTGTGAGACAGTATTCTCCCGCTCGCAGATTTATCCTGTTTCTATTTTTATTACGCGTAAGTGTTTCAGGACATCAAAGTTTTACATTAAAAAAAGATAACCTGAATAAATCCAAAAAAATCTTTTGTGATGACGATTTTGCTTAATAGGAGATAAAAACCTATCCAAATCAACCTGGCCCCATGTATAAAAGTCATTACACCCTAGTTCAGAAGTCTTCAATCCTTGATGAGTGATGTTTATGAATATGACCATAATAGGAAGGCCGGTTTTAACAGTTTTCTGTTTTTTTGGAAATTTCTAAAGCAGATTCATGCTAGGGCTGCAAGGATATTTTTCCTGTAGGCTGATTTAATAGTCTGCAACTTCAGCGTTTTATTTTCATGGAATATTTTTTATTTACCAAACTAGGAAAATAACTCTCTTGGCACTTTAAATGTTTTAAGCTTTTGTTTGTACAAAAACCTAACAGTGAAAATAAAGCTTGTGTTTTATAACATTCATAATAATTGGGGGGGGGGGGGCACACATTTTATTATTATTATTATTATTGTTATTTGCTTCAGGCTGAAAGGTGGCTCTGCAGCCACTCCTACAGTAGCTTCCAGCCCAGGGCGGGCATAGCTGATTGCTTGGGTGGGCACAGCCCCCCAATGCCCGCCTGTGCCGCCCTGGCTGCATCACACTTTAAAGCCCTGCCTTAGACTTAATAACTGCAATCCCAGAGCATCACACCACCACCGCCATGTGTGACTATTAGTATGATCTGCTTTTCTGAAGTGCTGTTAGTTTCATGCCTTAACTGGACACTTGACTTCCAGAATGTTCCACTGCTGTCTTGTCGGTTAACAGTATGTTCTCCCAAAAGATTGCAGCTCATCAAGATGTTTTTTGAGAAATAGGAGATAGGCAATTTATGATCTTTTTGGTCAGTACTGGTTCTGGCCTTGGAAATCTTCCATGGTGGCCAGCTTGCCCACTTTGTCGTAGTTGAATCCTGATTGCTGATCTTAACTGGGTAAGTGAGTGCTGTGTTGTTTTAGATGTTTCTCTGGGTTCTATTGTGACCTCTGTTGACGTGCTATTGGAGAAATCTGGGTTGGTCACCCACTCCTGGGATGGCTCACTTCTGCTCCATGTTTTCTCCATTTGTGGATAATACTTCACTGTGGCTTACTGGAGTCTAAACGCCTTAGAAATGGCTTTGTAATCCTTTCCAGATGGTTATATGTCACTGAGTTTGTTTCTCATCTGTTCCTAATTTCTGTAGATTGGTGGAAGCTGTGTTGATGTTTTTGGATCTGTTAGCGTACTTCCTGTTGTCAAACAGGTTCAGTTCAAGTGATTTTTTAAATTCTGCAGGTCTGTCAGTAATCAGGCCCGAGTGTAGGTAATGCAATTTTACTTCTTTTGTGTGGTTAATCACAGTAAAATCATGATTTAATGAAGGAGCAGGGCTATTATATGTTTACATCAGGAGAGTTTGGTTTAGGTAGCTTTACCTAATGAATAACATGCATTTACTATTACTTAGTGCAAAATCAGTTTGATTATCTGATAGATATAAATGTGACAAAAACAGCAGGAATCTATGAGGGGGGGGGGGGATGTGAATATGTCCTTATATCATTGTTGCTGCATGGAGGGCCACTGATATTGTTCCTTCTTCCCCTCTTTTTCCTTGCTTGACTGACAGGGGATGCTTGGTGGCGGTGGAAGGTCAGCTTGTGGTTGCACACAAGTGATGGAATGACAGGCAGAGATACATAAAAGCAGGGGGAAACAGAGAAAGAGAAAGAGCTGTCATCTCCAGATCTTGTCCCCTCGGTCTATGAGACTGACAAGCTGCCAAGCCGGCCAGCTCGCTCTCTGTGGAACAAAAATAGACACAGCAGAGTTTTCACTTTCTCGAGCCATCTGCCTCTTCCTGCTTCTCTTAGAGGATAACAGATCTGATATCAAATTTGACGTATATGAGGACATGTTGAAAACTGTAGCAGTGGGTGTGAATGCCTCCGCTGACTTATGGTACAACTGTCCATACACAGATGGGCAACGTTGAGGTTCACTGATCAGGATGAGAGAAAAAAAAATAACTGCGCAATATATTTTTCTGTTAAAAACAAGAAGTCGGTTTCTCAGTAAGGAAAGAGAAACAAGAGATCTTGTGCAGCCTCAGAATTACTGATAAGATTCAAAGTTTTCTTCATTTTTAGCGTAGAACCAATATAATCAGAGAGCTTAAATAGATAACAAGATCAATTATAGTGCCTTGCAAATTGTTTCACACCCCTTTGAACTAGAACATTTTTCACAGTGTGTGACATTACAGCCTAAATGTTCATTGTGTTTTATTTGAACTCCATGTGCCAAAGTAGTTTAAAACTGTGAAGTGGAAGGTTAGAAAGGATTTTTTGTTAAATCAAAAAGTGTGACATCAAACTATTCAAACCCCTTTACTCTGTTATGCCTAAATAAAATAAACACAGTAGACATGTCAGGAATACATTTTAAACTGGGTATAAGTTTCAAAACTCATAATTTCATGATGTGAAATAAGAGTATGATGCAATTGCAAAACTATCTGGATATGTTTGTCCATTAAAGCAGTCTTGATCAGAGAAGCCACTAAGAGGAATAAAGGGGCTCTGGGTGAACTGCAGAGATCACACCTCGGTTGGAGAATCTGTCAACAAGACAACTGTTAGTTGTGCACGCACAAATCTGGCCTTAGAAGAAACGATCACTGAAAACGGCCATTCCAGGATTTAGACCAAAGCCTGTTCATGTGCTACAATGGTCCAGTCAAAGTCCAGACACAAATCTGATTGAGAATCTGTGGCAAGGCTTCAGATTCAGTCAGACTGACCTTGAGCTGTTTTTACAAAAATGTCAGTGTCTAGATGTACGACGCATGTGGAGACAAATGTCAAAAGACTTGGTTGCAAAGGTGGTTCCAGGAAATTTCAACTCAAAGGGGACTGAATTGGAATGCATAATGTTTTTTGTCCTATTCTTTTGTGCAATTGTCCAACTTTAATTTATAAAGCACTTCATACACACAGAGACCAAAGTGCTATACAAAAAACACAAATCTAAACAGCATAAAAATCAGTAACATTGATAAAAAAGCAATATAGGAAAATAAGCATAGAAAAAACTGGCATTAAATATTGTAGAGTATTAAAAGCCAAGGTAAAAAGAAGAGTATTCACCGGCTACAGAGAAAGCACGGTCCCCTTTGAGTTAGGCCTGGTTCTTGGTACCGACAAGAGTAAAAGGTCAGCTGACCTGAGAGAACGGGGCGCTACGTAAAAACGTAGGAACTCAGAGACGTAGGTTCGGGCAAGGCCATTTAAAGACTTAAAAACAAATAAAAGAATTTTAAAATGTATCCTAGAATTAACTGGTAACCAGTGAAGTGGGCTTAACACGGGATATCTGATATCTGTGCTCAAACTTATGTGTCTTAGCTAAAATATGTGCAGCAGCATTTTGCACCATTTGCAGACGTGCAATTAAAGATCCACTTACACCAAAATAAAGTGCATTACAGTAATCCAGACGAGTGGTCACAAAGGCGTGGATCACTGTCTCAAAGTGTGCTTTGCTCAGCATGGACTTTATTTTGGCCAACTGCCAAAGCTGGAAATAGCTGGATTTGACAACAGCTTTGATCTGGCTGTCAAAGGTTAAGCAATTATCCATTTTAAGACCCAGGTTTGTGGCCGTCGGCTTTATAAACTGGTCAAGATAGTCCATGTCTCAAGTCATGGAGTTAGAGTTTCTGATGCAGCACCAAAAACAATCACCTTTGTCTTTTTTTTCTCACAAAAACATTAAAAGTTTAAAGCCATCCATGCGTTCGCGTCTTCCAGACGTTTCAGACGGGCTCTGACAGAGTTTGTGTCTAATGGCACCTAGATTTTGTGTTGGTCTATGGTATAAAACACCAGTAAATTACATTGAAGTCTGAAGGTGTAACTTTCACAATGTTCAAAATTCAAAGAGTATAAATGTTTTCTCAGGGCACGTTCCATAGTAAACAGTGCTGGGTTTGTTGAGCCATAGCACTTCCCTATTGTATCTAAAGGGAGCATTAGAGATGATAGGGATGCAGGTTAGAACAGATGTCACGTTATAATGTGTAACATTGTTGCAGTGTGTTTGTATGTGGGTACTTGTGCAGAAAATGCAATTATTACTCTGCTGTAATGTCCTTGGGACACTGCAGAGTGGAGCTGAATGACATGATGGATTTTGCGTCATCAGTTTTAGTCATTTGCCGCAGTTTGTATTTTCCTCAGACCGTCAGAAACTTTGTTTCATGCTCAATACATGGCACATGAAAATGTGTCTGGAAAGCTTCAACGTTTCTCGTTTTAGCTCTAAGCTATCCGTCCTCCAGGTTAGAACATTCCACACGAGAGTGTCCTCCTCTGGACACGTCTGCTTCCAGCCGTCCTTGTTTCTCCCAGCTATCTGGATGTAAGGATTTTAGCTGCGTCACTCCACGAGAACTTTCCTGTTTGAGCTCTTTGTGCATTCAGAGGTGAACGTATTTGTGTTTTTTGGATGTTTTATGTTCCGACCCAAGTCTTCATTCCACAGTTCCCCAGAGACCAGTTAACCCCCTCATTTCCTCTCTAGAGAGCATCCAATAAAGCCTGCAGCAGTTGTGTGCATGTGTGGCTGCACATGTCTGAGGGCCCTCGCTGTATCTTCTGTGGAGCAGACTTTGTCTACAGCAGTCTGGCACTCTGATAGCCTCCATTTATTATTCAGCGCTACTCCAGCTGCACCACACCCCCAAGCAGCACAGAAATAAAACAAGGTTAAGAACTGGCATGAAATGTGTCTCAGAGGATCAAGCGTTGGGGCGGTAGGTGGAGGAGGGGGCTTCTACAGACAGGGGGACGCATGAGCTTTTATATGTGTGCCATGTTTTATTAATTGCCCTGGTGCTTAGAATGTGTTTCTCAGTGATCATTAATGCATGCTCAGAATAACGTATTTACATGTTCTCATGTTTTAAACATGGGAAGACCCCCACTTGCACCCCCCCCCCCCCCCCCCCCCCCCCCCCCCCCCACCTTCCCCATGAGTTTGAGCCGATTTGCATTGTAAAATCCACATTGTAAAATCCATTCGCTGCCAGACTACAGGAAAGCTTTGGAGCATGGACAGCAAACAACGTTCACCACAACCTCAGACAAGCTGGTGTCAGAGGCTGACAGCTCTCACTGCTACAGAGGACCTGGACCCAGATCAGTTTACACAACAGACAAATGTATAGCGCCATGAAGAAGCATTTGACCCCATGTTACACTTAAATACTTCAGACCAACAAATTAATTTTAATTGGCTGAATTATGTGCAAAATATAGTTTCCATATGGTTTTCTGTTTTAGGTGGGAAAAAACCTTCCATAACCTTCCTTATCTCATCACTCCACTGAATGCTTTTCCAAAAGTCTCAGGGATCATTAGGATGTTCTTTAACAGAGAAGAGCTCGGCTGGTGTTTGTTCTGGTCAGCAGTGGATTCGGCCCTGGAACTCTGCCATTGGTGTCCTTTCTGACTAGCCTCTTTCTTATTGTTGAATCATGGACTCTGACTTCAACTGTGCAAAGTGAGGTGTTCAGAGGTTTAGATGTTGTGCTGGGTTGTTTTTGTGACATCCTAGATGAATTGTTGATGCGCTGTTGCAGAAGTTTTGCTAGGCCAGGCACTGCTGGTAAGCTTCACCGCTGTTTCACGCGTCTCCATTTGTAAAGCCTCTCTCTGTGGTCCACTGAAGTCCCAAAGCTCTAGAAATGGTCATATAACCCATTTCAGACCGAAACACATGACTTATTTCACTTGTCTTCTGTTCATAATTTTTTTTTTAGATTGAGGTAATCTACTGCATGTTGCCAGACAGGTTCTGTTTGAGTACTTTCTTGATACTTCAGGTCAGGTAGTGACCCAGCCTGGGTTTATGTTAATACCAGTTAATTCATGATCTAATCAGGAAGGTAGTTACTTTTTCACATAGTGTCAGGATGGTTTGAGTAGCTTTTTGCCTCCATTTGAAAGCTGCGCTTTGTGTTTACTCTGTTTTTTTGTGTTATGATAACATGTATTTGATGAGTTGAAACGTTTAATGGTGACGTTCCTGGATGTAAATATGTTTTCAGGTCACTGTACCCACCTTCTTTCTCTATACCCTCCGTTAAATTTTTATAAAGAAAGAGATCAGAATGGTAATAGCAAGACATTATGAAAGACCATGTAAAGCTGTCTTACTTGCTTTAGCTCAAACATTTTCCCATTCTGTTGCCAGCAGGTGCTCTGATTGATCTTGTCAGAGCACAGCTCCCCATTGACCTATTCATCTACATGATCGATCACCCACTGACTTAGAGTCACTTGTCCAACCTGCAGCTCACAGAGCTCGCTCTCTGAACCGGAGATGCTTTTCATCACTTTTGTTTCTGTGTTTGTTGCCTTGATCTGTACTCGCAGTCTCCATTACAATAAGTCCCGACGCGGCACATATCCCTTAATATTGATCGTTTGCTGGCTCCAGCCGCTCTGGTTTAACTCGTCCGATGAGCGCACCATCTGTTGGTTTTGTTTTGCTTCTGCTGATTGTGGTGCGTTGGAAGTGGAGAAGTGTGATTTTATCTGATAACTGCTCCCGTGGCTGGTCATTGTGCTGCCCGCCACCTTGCATCAGAGGCAGCCCCGCTGGATAATTAGAATTGATTTGGCTACAGTTTAATTAATGGCACTGTTAAACCATTGCTTCTGACTGTCGACTCTCAGTTAACGCTGTGTGTGTTTGTGGAATTCTTCGGCAGGACAAAGAAAAATGAAAACAATTTGCAGAAATTATTAGAGATGCTTATAAGAAGGTCAGTCCTGTAAGTTCTCTACAAATACTTTTTATCGTGTAGTTAAAGTATGATATATCAAGTGTCAGTTCCATTTGCAGTGTAATATTCGTTTTTAAGGCTCTGTGAGAGCACTAAATATGTATTGATTTCCACATCGTCTGATTACTCTCTAATGATTTTTTTTTTTTTTTTTTTTTTTACGAGGACAGGACTATTTGCTTTCATTTTTCACAGCTGGTGAATGGCATTGGAGAATTTTCTGCTTCATTGACTTTGACCAGTAAGTGATTAAGTCAGGGTTAAAGAAAATAAGGCAAGTAAAGGTAATTTATATAGAGCTAGTCATACACAACATATTTCAAAATGTAGATAGGGTCTTTTTTTTAACTTAGGAATCACTTAAGAAAGTGTTTGAAAGCCTGGTATAGAGTGTGCCCATCACAAGAGTCTAACCTACAGAAAATCGAAGCATGCACCTGCTTTTCTGTGTCCAGTTTTAAACCTTTATTCTGTCAATATTGTTGAATGGTGACATTTAAGTTTTGCGTAACCACACCTTGAGTACTTACATTCTCTCAGGTGTTTAGCTGAATTGAGTTTCGCTATGTCCTGATCTATAATCATAAGAGTTATTTCTTTTTTGCTTTGAGATGGGTGGAAATCTGACCTAACCACCTTCGGATATTATGGGCACAGTTGTGGAGACTATAATAGAATGTTATGTGTTGAGAATTATGGAGTGTCTTTATCAGTACAGGTATAGGGAATGTTGTAGTCCTCCATAATCTGAGCTAATGGGGGGGGGGGGGGGGGGTGCAGATATAAAGAGTAATTGTGGCCCAATAACAGTGCCTTGAGGAACCCCACAAGTTACAGACTTTCCAAGATTTGTGTCATTTTGCTAGTAATGTTTTTTTTTCTTTTTTCTTTTGTTAAAGAAAAGCTACACGAAGTACCAGAAATTAAAAAGCCATCAGCTCTGCTGATGCTGTTCTCTTCAGAATTATTTACGCTACAAAAACATCAAATTCAGTTCTGGGTCTGCATCGCAACATCAAAGTAAACAAAAAGGTCCTTGATCTCCCAGGTTCTCACTGCAGTCATTAAGATGCATAGGCACTGCTGATGCAATGGGGCCTCTTCTCAAGGGGATTGCACAGCTTTACCGCTTGCCTGTTTTTAATAACAATTATCTGAAATCACTGCAATAAGCCTAAAGCTTGAAGGAGATGGAGACCGATAGAAGGAGGAGGAGGAGGGGTACTGGCTCCTGTTCGGTGAACCTTTTGAATATCAGCTCCCCGTTGACATGGAAACATCAAGAGGACCTTCGTGTTCATCGATTATTAGTCATAAAAGTAAGAAAAAAAGATACATTGTGTATTTTAAGCAAAGATAAGCGTGGATCATCAACTTGGTCCAGAATTACAGCAAGACCTGTTAGAAATATGAATGCGGATTAAATTGTGCAGTAGTAGGCGTGCGCTCGTGGTGCAGCAGGTAGCACAACCCATGTACAGACACCTTAGTCCTCGACACGGTCGACCCGGGTTCGAATCCGACCTGCTATCCTTTGCCACATGTCTCTCCCCTTCTTGCACCACCATCCTGTCAGCCTACTTTCATAAAAAGCAAGCCACTAGAGCTGCAAAAAATCCCAAGAAAAAAAAATTGTGCAGTAGTAAAAAATATTTAGATGATCTAACAACCCTTAAAACCTGAAGTGGTGCCTAGAGAAAAATATTTTTGTTCCTATGATATAAGAAATTAAACTGAAGTTACAGTTAACAAATCTGTGTGAACATAATGTTGAGCCCTTTAACGTTCGAAGACTTAATTTTGATCAGTTTATTTTTCATTCATATAACATTTCAAGTTTCCCAAAAGTTATATTTCCTGCATTACACTTGAGCTCTCATGAAAACACACACACACACACACACACACACACACACACACACACACACACACACACAGACATTATATAAATACTATGCGTGTGTAGATGCCCGAACATCAGGGCAACAAATGGAAGAGTCAGACTACTACAACAACAAGACAGGAAAGAATGGCCCAGCACAAGCAAATTCAATAATTTATTTTACAAAATATAAATCTCACAAGTATTTTGCCAGAGGAAAAAAAGTGGAGACTACACTGACCAGGTTTAAAAATCCAGCTGCAGGCAACTGACTATTATGGTCAAGTACATTTTAGTGTTGCAAGCTCCAAATTCTAGTGTGCACCAACCCAACCCCCTCCCCCACCCCTTTTCCGTTCATGTGTTGTGCAATTATACACTGTTTAAAGTTATTTAATGTTTCATAAATAACTCTCTGTCTGTTAAGCATTGTCTGGTGATAATCAGCTCTTAAGCTGATATCAGGACAATGGTTGCAAGGAATGAATTCGAGCACTAGCGATCTTTTAACAGCAAACTCTGCATACACATAGAATAAAGGAGTGACAACTTCTTCAAGTTCAAGAATTTAATAACAGAAATAAAATTAACATCCAGAGAACATCACTAGATAATACTGTTTATCTGAATTAACACTATATTTCAATTAGTAAATTCTCTCTACCAGGCTAGTGAAACTTAACTAAACTACTAAGCAAGCTGAAGATAAAAAGAAGCTAAGCTAAGAAACTATTTACATGCAAAAACCAACAAAAGACAAGACAAAGTCATTGATCGTAATCAGAATAATTCAGTGAATCGTGTTCACTGCAGATCTGATTCAAAAGCATGGAATGGAGTTAAATTAGCTTAGCTAATTTAGAAAAACATTTGGTATGTGTTTCAATCCATTCACAATGCGAATCCTGAGTTAAACAACACATTATTTTGAGTAAATAACATTCTAAAGATGCCCTGCGACAGACTGGCGACCTGTCCAGGGTGTACCCCGCCTCTCGCCCAGTGAACGCTGGAGATAGGCACCAGCACCCCCCGCGACCCCATGAGGGATAAAGCGGTTCGGAAAATGGATGGATGGATGGAACATTCTAAAGACTGATTTGCTCAGTAAAATGATTACTTTATGAGCGCTTGAATTTATCAATGCAATCATACCTCTGGGAGCTAGGGGGCGCTGTGGCGCTCGGTCACTAAAATCGGTTAATCCTAAAGTGATCAAAATGGCTTTAAATCAACATTAATATTCAATATTAATGCGGGAATAGGGCTCATAACTCTATCGAACAACGGCAGAGTGAAACAAACAAGCCTTATGCTTTAAAACAAGCTCATTTTAATGTCCGAAAATAGGAAGCTACCAGAAACTAATAGCATTTTGGCTAGCGGACTTTCAGCGCTAACAAATAAAAGCTTCGGTTTTTATTTCAGTCATAATGAGTGGGCCAGATAACGTAAACATTAATGTCCCATCAACGTATGAAAACCTTGTGGAGATAACATTTGTTATAACCATAAAAACACACTTGACAATGGAATGGTACAGAATGCTAACAACAAGCTATCTCCGTTAGCTCTTTCATTGTTTAAAACCCATGCAACTCCTTATACCAACATTTCCAAATGATGACGTAACCTTTCCCTTTTTGGGTCTCTCTGTCCAACCTGTCGGTGCCTCGTTTAAGTTCAGTCCACTTTGGTCATCCAAGGAAGGCAAGTGAAGAGGGAAAATTATTGGTCCATTCAGCAGCGGCAATTGACTTAGCAGCGGCAGCCTGTGGTCAGGGGAGGGGGGGGGGGGGGGTCCTCGACCGACGGTCCATGAAATCTCTATGTCAGCTCCCTCTTTCTCTCAGCGTGGGAAGTGGGTAAAGGAGGCCCATCCGCGCCGTCTCAAGTCACCTTTCCTGTAACAGCTGAAAAGAAATAAACTAAGCTGTTTTTGGCAAGGAGGGATTTCTTCCTCCTGCGCCTGACGCTGAAGTTAAGACAGCAGACTTAACTCTGATATGCCCGGTTATCCCCAGGCGAAGAGGGATCTCTCCCAGATGCTGGTTCCTGTCTTTTGGGCCCATGAGCCCACATGGTTCAGGCCCGTCTCCCTCTCCCCCTCAAGGGCTCCAGCAAGAAGAAGCAGACACAAGTGAGGGTCTGGTCAGAAGTGCTCTGACCTTTTGCCTGTGGGGGTGTGGTTTACAGCAGGCACCCTGCTGAGAGAGAGGCCGTCCCAGCTGAAACTCTCCTTAGTGGCTGAGTGGTCAGAACTCAATCTGACATCAATTAATATGGCACAACACATGGTAGGTTATAAGGTTATCTTGTGTGTGGAAATATATGCCCCATTGCTGGTGCTAAATAATTTAGTGTTTTATAAAGATTTCAAATTCTCCTCTTAAATATTGCAGGTGTTTTCAAAACATAATTGTTGAGAATTTATTTTGGAAATAAATAGAAACATACTGACAAATGCCTTACTATTGTTAATTTTCAGGGGTGGGGCCCCACCATCCTCTCCACTGTCTTGACCAGGATAGGTTCTAGGTGGTTCTGCGTCCATAAGTGGACCGGCCGTTCCACCTTCCATCTGTATTGTCTCATCATCTTCCTGGATCGGACCAATGACATTGGTGTGATTTTCAAACCTCAGGATTTTCACAGACAGTTCAGCCGAGGTGCAGTCATTGGTGGACAGAGAAAATATGAGTGGGGATAGAACACACTGGGAGACCTTGTCTTGATGAATCTTGTGTGAAAGAAGATGCTCCCCAGCCTCACCTGCAGCTGCCAGTCAGTCAGGAAGCTGATGATCTACTGACAGGTTAAGGCCAGCTCTGTGAGCTGGGTGAGCTTCTGGAGGAGGATGTCTTTGTTGATGGTGTTGAAGGCCGAGCTGAAATTCACAAACAGCATCCTGGTGTACATCCCTAGAGGGGCAAGGTAATGCAGGATAAAGTTTAGTCCCAGGTTGACTGCATCCCCTATCGACCTGTCTGCCCAGTAAGAAACCTGCAGGGGATCCAGCAGGGGGCATGTGATCTCCTTCAGATGCTTGACCTCCATTTGCTCAAAGCATTTTATGACCACAAGCATCAGGACAGCAGGTTGTCAGGTTAGACTCTCTTTTGCTGTCCAAACAGCCTTCATTTTTCATGGCATAGATTTAACAAGATATCAAAAACATTCCTCACAGAGTTTGGTCCTTACTGACACGATAACATGCTGCAGATACAGTATGCCGGCTGCACATCCATAATGCAAGTTTCCAATACCAATGCCAAAGGGGCTTTTTTGGTTTGAAATCTGGTGACTGCGGAGACCACTGGGGTACAGTCAGCTCACAAACCAGGTTAAGAAAATTTGAGGTTGGTGACATGATAGATTATCCTGCTTGAAGTAGCTATCAGAAGACAGGTACAGTGTGACCATAAAGGGATGGACATGGTGAGAGCCTTCTTGAATTGTTTGTGTCACTTTGCTGTTCTTAGCTGGCAGGAGTGGTAGCCAGAGTCCTCTGCTGCTATAGTCCTTCTGCTTTAAGGTTCCATATGCCGTGCACTCGGAGATTCAACATTTCCTGTTGCCTTCTATAGTTGCCCATTAGCTCTTACCCTTGGTTTTTCAGGATCATTCTAGCCTGCAAGATGGTTGTAGATCAGGGGTGTCAAACTCATTTTGGTTTAGGGGTCACATTCAGCTTAATCTGATCTCAAGAGGGCCACACGAGTAAACTCATTGCAAGGTTAAATAGAACTAATAAAAGTGGACTTGTTGATTTTTATATTAAACGAATTTCACTTTTACACAATATATTATGAATAACCTCAGTGTTTTAAAGAAATGTATGTGCAATTTTAACAACACATTTACTCAGTTAAACATTTACTTTAGTGCATTATGCATAAGAACTGATCACAGTGATTGTACAATGTTGAAAAACATTTATTCACATTTTTTGGAACTTAAAAACACTGTCCTGCATGACAAAATACATCAAACAGATAAAAATTAAGAAATTATTTAAAATCAATTTTCCACATTTGAAACTCAGTGCTACCATCTGCTGATTAAAACACAGCGCCCCTCGTGAACAATATAGGAACTGCAGATTTTCAATTAAACGAAGTACATGTTTTTTTCAATAATTGTTTTATCATTCTCTTCCTTTTATGTCCTCTTTCTTTCACCTTTTCTTTTTTCTTCTTGTTCTTCCTTTCCTCTCCTACTTTCCCATTGTAGTGTCCATGTCATTTGAGATATTCCCCGCATGAATCATAATAAAACTATTCACATTCATAAATCAAGCGGAGAACTATGGCAAAAGCAGTACTGCTCCACTTGTGAAAGTCAAATGTGAAAGTTTTTTTTTTTTTTTTTTTTTATAATGATAATGCATTTAGCCACCGGGCCGGACTAAAGTGTTCGGCGGGCCGGAACCCGGGCCCACGGGTCGTATGTTTGACACCCCTGTTGTAGATCATCAGCACCAACAACTGGGCTACTTTCAGTCTCTTAAATCCTCTTCTTTTAAGGCTCAGTTCAACCTTCATCTGCACACCATGCAGATGTTTAAATCCATTCACTCTTTGAAAGTGAACAGTTGCACCCCGTGAGGTGGCCAGTGAGCATAGGACTGTATTGACAGAAAATTTGAGGTGTTTTGTTTGGTCAATCCATGACTGGTCCAGACTTAAAGCATGCATTTCAGGGATTTTGTGCATTTTTTATGAATTTCTTTTAATTCATACACATTTCAAACATTTCCTGAAACCTGCACTGATGCTTAGATAAACTGTATGTCTCAGCTACTTGGTTTTTGAAGTTGTGACATGAATATAATCCTCAGACTGCAGGTTGAGGTGAAATTAGCCCTATTAGACTAGAGGAAGAGGGATCTCATCTGAAGTATTGTTTGAAACTGACCCCCTCAAAGTAGACAGTAGACAGAAGAGAAGGTGATGAAGGTTGCTTGTAGCAATCTCTGTTTAGCTTGGTGCCACCTTTACTGAATATTAATTTGCCTTAGTTATTATACATTGTTACTATGCAGGATTTGAACTACAAAACCCTGTTTTCCATTTGTGTGTGCCACACTCTTTCCACTCCGTTTCCTCGTGATGTGCTGTCATGTAGCACCACCCGCAGGTCAGCAGAGGGGTGACAGCCTGGTGTTCTGCATCTCTGTTTTAGGAGCCAGAGGTACATCATCCTGACTGAAGTTCTAGCAGCAACTTTGCATGCAGATCCAAAATCCTCTCTCCCTTGCTCAAAATAAAAAGCAGAGGAACTTTTCAGCCCCAGATTGGCAGTAAAAGTGCACAAATTTTTGCTGCTTCTTGTGGGACATGGAAAGAAAGTGCAGCATTCACCCGAGAAGCCAGTACACTGTTAGATTCAAGCTTTGTTCTGGCTGTGCTGAATTATTTAGCCGTGTGTTTAAAAGATGGCTCAGGGGAATTTCCGTGTTAGTTCTGTTGAGGCTGTGCTCTCTTCTTTCCGCATTAAAAAAATAAGTTGGCATCCTTTCATGTAGTTTAAACAGGCAGCTGTAAATGAGAAGTTATCAGGAACCACGTTGAGAAAAGAAGTAGTGATACAATGCAGACTTGAATGTTTACGTTTGAAGGCAGTGAATGCTTGTTTTACCCTCATTCTTAGGCTCGCTCTGTACTCTCTGGTGAGACCACACAGAGACAGAAAGCATTTCTCACCCAAAACCTCTGAACTCGGCATGTTTTCACTGCTTCACTTCTTGTTTTTGCTGGAGATCAATAAAAATACTTTGCATAGTTCTCATATTCATTTTCACAGCTTTTCTTTTAATAATTTATGAAAAGGTACCCTGATGCTTGGTTCTTCTGTACTTCAGTTTCTACTTTTTTCAATTATTATGAGATCCATTTTAAAACATTCTTCTGCATCTCAGTAATTTAGGATATGATGAAATTTCAATTTCAATCATTTCAATAGTTTAATTCATACTCATTGATCATATTAATTAGTGATTATGGGTTGCAGCTGAACAAAACCCAGATTCCTGTTCTTCTGAAAATGGAATATTCTATAAAATAATGAAACATATTACCAGTATTTTAAGAAATTCCCTCCATCAGAAGCGTAGGGCACAAGGTCGTTGCTAAAAACTATTCTCAGAAAGCATTTGCCAGACATATTAATGGAAAGTTGAATGGCAAGAAAAACTGTGGCTAGAGAAATAAATGACTTGACTTTTGCTCAGTGATCCAAAGACCTCTTTAGAAATAAAGCATGATTTGCATTGTAGTTGGAAGTCAGAGACCTAGAGTCTAGAAGAGTGAAGAGGTGCGTAATCCAAGGTATTAATTAAGCACCTTTCACAGACAGAGCAAAGTGCTGTACAGAAGCACAATAAAACAACAATTAAAGTAAAATAACAAAAAATAAAATAAAAACCCAACAAAAGGCCTGTTTAAAAAAGAAAGTTTTTAACTCCTTCTTAAGAGTCCACTGAGTCAACTAAACATAGCTGCAGAGGTAGACTGTTCCACAGCCTTGGTGCCATGGACTGAAAGGCTCGATCCCTCTATGCTTTTACTCTGGTGCGTGGAACAACTAACAGAATCCAGGTTCCAGTGGAAAGTTTCCACAGTCAGTGATGAGTTGGGGAGTCACATGATTTGCTGCTGCTGGTCCACTGTGTATTAAATAAGACCAAAGCGAGCACAGCCATTCATGCTTCCCTCTGCTGACGAGTTTTATAGAGATGCCAAGGACTTGGTACCAGTACCCGCTTTAATGATCATGGTATCGCTGACTCTTATTTGCCAACAAACTGTCCTGAGTTCAGCCCCCAAGATAATCTGTGGCATATTGTCAAGATAAACAATTGAGACACCAGAGCCAACAATGCCTGCAAATTCAAGGCTGCTGTCAAAGCAACCTGGGCTTCCTGGACAGCTCAGCAGAGCCACAGGCTGATCTCACCCATGCGACGCTGCACTGATTCAGGAATTCATGCAGAAGGACTATCGAGTACTGTACAGTACATGGGCAGGCTTTTCAATAGGCCCACATTTTTGTATTGGTCTTGTGTAATATTCCAATTTTCTAAAATATGATACCTTAATCATCTAAATTACTGAAGTAAAAACTATAAATATATTGCTCTGTGTTTTCACTTTGTAATGATTTTTGATCATAGAGTATTGTCAGTTGTGGCTGTATTTTTGACTGCTAGAAAGGGGATGACCTATCCTCAGGGTTCCAGTGATGATATTCATATTGAATTCACCAGCTTGTGTTCTGGGTTCAGTTTTAATTGTTTGGTCTTAAATTTTACCTGAAAAAAGTACAGATTAGCTCACAAGCCAGGTCCCCCCCATAACAAAGCAAGGCTGCTTATTAATTAGCCCTGAAAAGCATGACCTCAACTAAGTTCCACACCCTTATCAGTGAAACATGCAGTCTCACATCTGTTTTACTCTGAAACCTCACTCAGCCTTATCAGCCTGCAGGTTATTGCTATATTTCTAAGTGCAGTTCTCCATCGCTTTTTGCATTGACAGCCTATGTAGTTCAAAACCATGTGAATCTTTCACAGCAGGAAGCTGCAAACATTTAGAGGATAATGCCCACGTTAGTTTGTTCAGTATTTCTTTGATTAGACCTCTATGGATGTTTTTTGCAGCATGCATAAAGTCATCTTCTGGTCTATTTGAAATGATTACAGCAGTTTTGTTCCAGTAAATGCCTTACGCTTTCTGTCATAAACCGCAGACTGAAAACCCAATTTTCCCCAGTATTCTCAGAAAGCCTCAGGCAGACTCCCACTCCTGCAGAGACAGCCCTTTAAATTGTTTTATTCTATTTTTTCTGTGCCATTCACCAAAATTTCCACACTGAGGGTAACAAAAATAATTTCCAGTGTTTCCTCAGGGGGGAAAAAAAAAAAGCTGTATTCCAATTTTTTTGTATTTCTTTCTTCCACAGCTCGACCGAGGTTGAGCACAAAAGCTAGACAAAACGGCTCAGTATCAGCCATGATTTCCTGAATAGCCCAGTGGGAGTGCGGGAAGTCGGGGTGCACGCAGCAGATCGGCGCTGCCCTGAAACAGCAGCCATGCTGTGAGCGAGATGGCTTTTCTCTTCAACAGCCTGACTGTGATGAGCAGCTCTGCAAATGAAACAGGGGGGAGGGAGGTGCAGCCTTTACAGTTTCAAGGCCTCTGTTTCCTTGTTGGGCATGTCTGCTGCTGCGGCGGCGGCTGAGGCTGAGGGAAATAAAAGAAGCAGCGGATAAACAAAGAGCTGTGGATAATTCCACTGAAAATACAACGATGCCGCTTCCTGCTGGTTTGAATTCATTAGGCCCCACGCTGGGCCACTGGTGATTTCTAGATATATGGAGCTCATCTGATGTGGATGTGTAAACTGTGTAGGAAATGAATGTCTGTGCAGACAGACTGTTTGCTCGGAGCCCTCTGTGGTCCTGGTGGGTGAGATCTGTCAGCACCATCTTACATTACTTTCCACATAAGCTTAATAGAGTTCCCAATTATGATGCTCCTCTTGTCTTGGACTCATTGAAGGCTGTGGCTGAATTGACCTTGCATTTTCTTGTGGAAATCTGTTGTGTATTCCAGCCGGCAGGCCCGTTAGGCAGGCAGTGAGGCAGGCGGACTTCCTTATTTTTACCCTGCTCCTGCAAGACCCTGCTTAACAGGCATCAGGCTTACAGACACAGCACTCAGGAGGGGAGATTGGGCTTAGCTGTTAGCTTTTGTTGCAGCTGACATTGTATCAGGCTGTAAGAGGAGGCCAGAGTGCTGCAACCTTATTAGCCCTGTCTCGATTTGCCCACCTTCAGTCTGGCACAGATTCTAAATGAAAGAAAAACAACTTGCATTGGAATTGCAAGCAATGCACAGGCTACAGTCCAGTTTTATTTCTGGTCTTGCTTTTATGGTTCACTTGAAACAAAGTCACTGATGTCTATCTTTTTGCAAATGGTTTGAGACACCAGCAAACTGCATAGAGAGCTATTATCCATCATTTAAAAATATATGGAACTGTGATGAACCTTCCCAAGAATGGTATATCTACAAAAATCACTCCAAGAGTGCAATGGCGACTCATCCTTGCGATCACAAAACAATTCAGGACATATCTAAAGGACTTCAGGCCTGCAGGCGTTACTTACCTACCAACATGATCTGAGGTATCATCCTTACCCACATGCAGAAAAACGCCTGCAGGACACAGAAACCACTTCAATGTTATTTAGGACTGGGTTCACGGGATTGAAACAGAGAGACAGTTCGACTTGGATTTATGTTGGGTAAGATTTTGAAGGGGAAGAACTGGAGAAAGCGTATAGAAAAGCTGATGAGAGAGATGACTCACACCGCTACACAAAACAGACACACATTCACCGGGATCATGACACATACGCTTCATACTCACAGTCAAATATAGTGGGATGGTCTGGGGCTGCTATTCTGGTTCAGGACCTGAATGACCCAATGATGCAACCATGTATTGTGTTCTCTACCAAAATTTTAGTTCAACATCAGTTTGATACGTTGTACTCAAGCATATTTGAGTTACAAACCAGGACAATGACTTGAACCACACAAGTATGTCCCGCTCTGAAATGCTCAAATGGAAGGTTTTGAAATGGCCTTGACAACGTTTCAAATCTGAATGAAACTTTGTGATATACTAGGATGTCCAAGCTTTAAAACACTCCAGCATGTCTGGGCAAAAAGTCCTTCAAAGTGATGTCAAAGACTCTTACCCCAAACACACCTGCAGACAGTTGTTGCCACCAAAGGTGGCACAAACAGTTTTTAGGTTGAAGAGGCAACTCTATTTTCACATTGGGTCAGGCAACATTTTTGCCTTAATCAGTTAAATCATTTGAAAACGTTGTTTTGTTTTTATTTAGGTTTGATATAAAAATTTGTTTAATGTGAAAATTAAGCTTTACCAAAAAAAAATAGAAGAAATAACTGAAGTAATCTGTATTGGCACAAATCATTTTTCGCAGCGTTGAATACATGCAGAGTCAGCTCCACGAGCTTGTCTCTCGGCCTGAACAACGGAGCACAGGGTGCAGAGAAGGCACTTGCAGTAGGTGGAGCTCTTGTGTTGGGTTTTGGTACTAGAGAGTGATTCACCTGTTTGTGAAGGACACCACAGAACTGTGTATGCTGTGTTTGTGCATGCATATTCCTTTTAGAAGCTGCCTATCCAAAATGCATATATAGTCTATAGCAATACATTTACAAGCCCCCTGGCTCGGAGATAGAAACCATAAAGTGCATTTTAGTGCCAGGCTAACTGTCAGCTTATAATAGGTGGTACAACCCTGACAACTGTTTGTGTTTATGTTACATCTGATTAGAAATTTTAATGGGCTCTTATGTTTTCAGCTTGTAATACTTTGTGCATCTGTCTGTGCGATAGGATCCAAGTGATTTACCTAATTCACACATATCTTACTGTCCTGTCGGCTCTACATCACACACAGTAGAACAGGCGTAACCCCCCCCCCCCATTCCTCCGTCCTCTGCTTGTATTCCCTCCCCCTTCCCTCCTTCTTCATCTTCTCTCTCCCTCTCGCACCACTGCAATCTACCGCAGGCCCTCCATCTCTCCGGCCTGTCAGCATGCTTTTTCATTTGGCTTGTTGCTACAGGGGGCTTGACGCTGGCAGATTACAACTCGGCAGCCAGTCATTTTCGATTTATCAGAGGCCCCCCACACCCCGACGCCTCCTTTTCCCACTCCCCCACCTCAGCCCTTCCACACTCACTACCCTCACCAGAGGCAGCCCAGACACACTGCACAATTCCTCATCACTCCACCGCCGTTGCCTACTTCCCTCCAAACCTCCTTATCTTCCACTTTCAATCCATGTGGAAAATTTTGCTCACAAGCCGCAATTCACGAAACATAGAGATCAAAAAATACATGTACGCGCACGCGCGCACACACACACACACACACACACACACACACACATATATATATATATATATATATATATATATATATATATATATATATATATATATATATATATATATATACACAGTGGCAGTGGAAGGATTTAAGCTAGAGAGGCAGCTAGAGCTGTATTATTACTTAGGCCTCTGTCACTGGTGATGACCCGGGAGAGTGGAGAATATCGATTGCGTGTCACTCAAGGCATTCAGCAGATTGCATTGACAAAGCTTGTCGGGCCTTTAATAGCAGGGTTAGCAACCCTGGTTGGGACCCATGAGGAAACTATAACTGCGCCTTATTTCATGGTGGCTTTTAACCATTCTCTGGGTCCAGGGAGTGGATTGATAACAGTCGGGAAGTAATTTTACTCTTATAATAGCTTGCCTGTGGTTGACATTTGTGGCCCTTAGTACATGTGAAAGTACCTCTCCAAATGCAACTGAAAGAAGGCTGGCATTGTCTGGGTGCTTTTGCAGCGTCCCGCGAACAAAGATGTGGTACGCTCACCAAAGCATGATAGGAAGAAAGAAGCTGGGGGGGTAGACAAATAAATCAAAAGGAATGTATGAGTGTGATTTATGAGAAGAAGGAAGTCCATTACGCGCTAGAGGAAGCCCAGACCAAAACACAAATAGAGTAAGGGCATGGCTTGCAAAGAGGGTCATGGAGCAATTCATTTGCCATTGCAAGATCACTGATAGCTGCTGAAAACATTACTTGACAGAAAAAGAAAAAAAGCCTGGCAAGATTTCAGTCTTGCTGTAATTCTCAACAAAAATAAGCGTGTTAACCTAAATAGTCTCTTTTTAAGCCAAGTCATGTGGAACTTGGCTAAATATAATGGGTCCCCTGTGCATTGTAATCTGCCTTCCACACATGAGGGAAAGCTATTTCTTCAACTACTAGAGTCATTTCTTGATGCTCCAAGGTCTTGTGTGGTGGTTAGTTGTACTCAGGGCTCTAGGGGCACAAATCATAACATCAAAAGGGTGGTTTTCTTTTGTTTTTCTATGAGTATGGAATATTGAAGAAGGACACTTTGTGTAATAATAATAATAATAATAATAATAATAATAATAATAATAATAATAATAATAATGATAATAATAATAATAATAATATATTTTAAGAAAAACAAATGTTTCTTTTGTGTCTGATTAACAAATGTGTTTAAAATTATTTTAAGCCTGGCATCCACTCTGCATTTATGTTAGAATTTCCCACACGTGGAGGAAATAGATGGTCTTCTTTGCTTCTACTATGCTTACACTAGGAGCCTGCTAAAAGCTCTGGGTAAAACAGCATAGTGAGTTTTGATTCAAACTTTTGATTCTGAAAATGCAGTGAACAAACACACATGTATCAGGATATGGTGTTGAAAGTGGGGTTTGGTCTTCACAGCTGCCATCCAGGGTCATTAGACATCTCTTTGTTTGTTCAGATATCCAAACTCCTTGGCTTTGATTCCACATTGGAAAATGGAAAAATCTCAATCCATCATTCTTTTTCCCAAAGCGATCGTGTGAACCAGTGTGACGGTTAATGGCACAACATGTTTGCATGCTCCATTGCCATGGAGTTGGAGTTGAAGATGCCATCATACACCTGTAATTTCCCTCTGGGATTATTAAAGTATTTCTGATTCTGATTCAACAAACCCATTGTCACCTGGACAAAGCAGGCAGCACTGTGAGGATGATGCTGTTGGATTTCTCCAGTGCATTTAACACAATTTAGCCTGGTTTGCTTTGGCAGAAACTCCGGAAGACTAAGGTGGAGGCCCTAAACAATTGCCTGGATCTATGACTGCCTGACAAACAGATAACAGTTTGTGAGACTGAAGGACTGTGTCTAACCAGATGGTCAGAAACACAGGAGCACCACAGGGAACTGTACTCTCACGGTTCCGTTTCACTCTGTACACTTTAGAATTCTAGCACAAGTCTGACTTCTTGTTATAATCTCAGGTTTTGAACAGGTGCAATACTGGTGTAGCCTCAGTGTGCACGTGTGTTGTTGCTCACAGAGGTCCAATGAATGCTCAGACATGAAAAAATAGGGGGAACTTTGCTTCCTAGGAGTTCTGCACTTGAGTTATTTAGAAAAATTAAATGTCGGGGCAGAAAAATACTTGTTCTTGTTTGCAGAAAAGACTGTTATTTTGTCCTCTGGTGTGGTATGCTATGTTGTTGGAGTGTTTCTGTATTCTCTTATTTTTGCTACTAGGAGTTTTCCTGGATCCACCTGTAGTATAAACCTAAACGTGTTCCAAGACGTATCTGGGTGGTATGAAATTAGTTTAGTCATTCTCATTAACAGTGTTTGTTGATTGAAAGTGAATAACTTGAATTTTTGTGTTTTATCATTATTTCTGTCAGCTCCAAAGCTATATTTGGTTTTTCAGGGTAATGATCGTTTGACTCCCTTTTCTGAATATTTGGGGAAGCTAACTGCTAGCCGTTTTGCAACACTTATTGAAGTCAACAGGCCTGTGTATGTGACAAAGTATATGTTCACTCATATTTTTCCAATGAAAATGCCCCAATGCAATGGTTGCGTGATCTCTACCCTATGTTGAGTGAATTGAGACTGGACATGTTTTATGGCTAAATGATAACCAGGTTTTACTGCAATAGACTGGTGACCTGTCCAAGGTTGTACCCCGCCTCTCGCCCATTGACAGCTGGAGATAGGCACCAGCACACCATGTGACCCCACAAGGGATAGACATGTTAGAAAATGGCTGGATGGATGGATTGGATGGATGGATTACCAGGTTTTAGTCATGTTTATTCCCTTGTGGAACTTAAGGTTGCATTATAGTAAGAGGAGTTCTCATTGACCAATACTTATAGTATATTTGTGTTATTCTCTTGTAGAACACCACACTCTCCATACATGGAAATATTCTTGTACAAATCTAAGAAAAGACCATTTCAAAGTTGAATCCTGTACACTATCTACTTTCCTCTCTACTCACCTGAACATATATAATCAATGTCCTAACCCAACACCCTGAAGTGATTGCTAATACACTTACAAACCAGTTACAGTCTTTATTACATTATTCATGCGGCATCTGGTGCAAGCACACATTTTTCTGTTCTTGTGGGGTATGGTTTGGCAAATCCAAAATAATCCTCACCAGCATATGGTTTGGCCTTCACTGTGAAGCCTACAGGAAGCTGCAAAGTAGATGCCAACTTTAGCATCAGTAGCTGCTAACTTTTAGCCAGTTGCAGAATTCTCAATGCTTCAAAACAGTTGCTGTCTTTTGATTGCTGTATTTTTACTGTGCTTACAAATCCTTTGTATCAAATCTGCTACCACATCACTGTTTCTTTTTTTTCCTACAAATTACCCAAAATGCTGCCACACAAAGTGTTTTAAAGTGACACAGGCTTCTTCAGGCATTTTCTAGTCACATGCTGTTAGCCACCCCGGCAAGCAGGCTATTTAAGATCTAGGTTCAGAATATTAAATATATTTAGAACACATGAATAACAATGATGTGTTTCAGCACAGGTGTTTAGCAGACCTTTGTCACACAAGTCAGATCTTCAGATTTAGAGCTCTGGGAGTTGTCTTTAAAACCAAAATGTGGTTACGGAATTTTGTGAATTGTTAGCTTTATAGATTACATATTTATTCCAGAATAAAACAGGTGGCTCTTTAAATCAAAATAAAAGCAGAATTATCACAAGATGATGTTCTAGTCTACCTTATTATTTTTTTAAAAACATACTGAATGGTAGCCATTGATGCATATAATTTCTTGGGCAGCTCTGGCTATCACATCTACTGTATTTATACAGTGAAGACAAATGTTCTGCTTTGCTTGGGAGCTGGAAAGGAAGTATTGCTCTAAGATGGCAAATTTGAATTGCTTTAAATAACTTATTTTGTAGGAGTAAACTTTAAACAAAGTCCAGGAAGTGGTGATTTTAATGGCCACAGCAAGAAAAAGCAGCAAGATGTCCGTAATTTTAGGTAATAAATGAAGTGTGGTTCCACTAATGCTAATGGATAGTGTTGTGCAGTTATTATGGGTTTACATCAGTGGTGCTGTTATTACACCTGGGGAATTTCTTATCTCTAAAATCCTGGTGTCTGGATCTACAGTTATGTTGTTTGGCTTTATTCTTGTTGCCCTTGGCTGTTCTCTAACTCTCATTATCAATCTGTTGAAGCCACCAGAGCAGATGTTTGGCTGACTCCTTGCAAGCTGAACAAACTGCTGCTATTAATACAGTGGGACCGTTGCACTCTCTTGTTTTATGACTTGATAACGATAAATGCATATAGGAAGGTGGGTAAATGAGGACCTTTGCAGCAGCAGCAGCAGCAGCAGCAGCAGAGGCGGGTGATAACAGCACAGGCTTAAGGCAGACACCTTGGGTCTGCCAAATAGAAACTGTATATCTTACCATCAGATTTTACAGCCACTTCTAATCCCCAAGTTGCAGCACAGATGGAGCTGAATGCTGTTAAAGTTAGGTGCTATTTGGCTTATGCCAACATACAACACCAATGGCTTGGCAATGCTAAATTGAAATACTTGCCTTATCCCTGACAATAATTTTTTCTGTTTAAATTTTTAATTATCTTGTACCAGTCTTCATTGCTTAGCTGTAACATTATGAGCATCACCATAATAGTGTTTGAAATCTAACTTTTTTTTGTCAATACAGCCGCGTGGCTGATATGTGCACTGGACTCCAATTTACCCCTGAAGGCACGGTATGGCATTTGGATTTTCTGAAGTACCGTTCTATGCAGTTGTTTATAATCGTTCCCTTACCTGAAGATGTCATATCCGTGTGAGCCTGTTGAAAAGTTTAGCTTCTTTTAGCAATTTAAAACAACTCAAACTCAAATTGTGCATATCAGTGGGATACAACCTTGTTTCCAGTTATTAACAATCCACATTTACTCCTTTCTTGCCAGAGCTTGAAAGAACTGATGAATCGCAGCAGATCGGATGGATTAACACAGCCAACGTCCTCAACCAGCGTAACTCAACGTCTCAAGACAGAGGCTATAAGGCCTCATAAACAGCACAGAAAATGAAAACGGTCTGCTGTGAAATTTTAGTCAGCTAAAATAGCTGCATAGAAAGGGTTGGGGTCTGGAATATGTCACAGCAGCCATCTCTAAGAGAAACACTAAACATGGCCTTCTTAACATGCCCCCTGCACGATTGTCTGTGCTGCATTCCCATCCATTTCATTTGCCTGAGAGTTCACGCTGCTGTGATGATGGAGCAAAAAAGTGGTTTGAACTTCCTAGTCAAGCAATCTCCAATCTTTTTTCTGCCAAATTATAAACCAAGGTAGAGTTCTCACCATTTCACAAAACGGTGTATCTTCCCCTTCCAATGAACAGGCTCCAGTTTGTATTTTTGCACTACATAGGGTGTGAGGGTGAGCACATTACTGCTATTCCTGTAACACAAATAGAGCCCTCTTTCCCTAAACTGGAAGCACTTGTCTATCATATTACCACATGAGCCTCACACACAGCTTGACCCAGTGTTAAGTGTCCGCGCTAAATTTCATTGCCTCCATCTCCTGGAAGGCCTGCCAATATACTGGCAGCGAATTCCTGGAGGAAAATAAATGGCAATAAAAAAGAGAAATGATAGCCCCTGCAAGCCGATAGGAGAGGGCTTTCTCTCTGCCGCCTTTTTTCCATACTGCTCTTTATCGAGGTGGTGTGATGTGGGGAGCTGTGATTTGGCACGCTGTCTGGCTCTTTAGTTGAATCGGAGTTTGAAAGCCAATATTGAAGTAACTACACCCAAGCACATATAGAAGAGCAAGGGATTCATATAATTAATAGAGTGCAGATTTCTTGGTGCAGTTACGCGTTGATGAGAGCTCAACTGGGCAGCTTTAAGTGTGATCATTTTCAGTTTTTGGATGCCTTCTGGGAAGACGTCATGTAACAATATCCTGTTGGTCTAATTTTTTTCCTGCCCTGGACTGGGAACACTGAGTCCCGGGGAATTGGAGGCATGTGAGTTTGACGGCAAAGGTTATTTTACTGCCATGCTGGGCTACTATAACAAGTTGTTCGGATATGATCTGAGAGAGTAGAGTTCCCCTACTGCTCTTATACTCTCCCCATCCCACCACTGCAAATTTTTCTCCACCTGCTCAGTTCATTATTAAATCAGGGAATTGTCCCCATAACTCAATCCACTCGACTAGTGCATTATATGACCATTTGTGAGAAGGGTGATTGCGACGCGGGGCGGAGGATGGATGTTAAAAGCATATTGATTTGTCTGTAATGTCGTCATAGATCAGAGATTTATGGCGATGTATAAATGCAGCCGCAAGCTTTAGTAGCCTCCAGCCTGGGGTGGAGGAAATGGAGTCCTTAGTATGACTGATGAGATAAAGACAGTACTCTCAACTGCGTTTACCCCCCTCCCATTTTCCACCCGTATGAGCCTCCATTTCCCCAATTCCTCCTGCTCTAAGGATGCTCTCACCCTGCAGCTGTGGGACTACTCCTCATTGGGTCCATATCTTTGGCTTCAAATTCCAGCACAGTCCTTGTGAGAGCCTTGTCATTGACCTGAGAAGGGTTAGAGTGGGTGCATATTAGTCATTCCTCGCTTAATGTTTAAAATAGGCTATCTCAATGCAGCACATCACATAACGATGTTGTAGAATTGAAAAGAACAATAGATGTTCAATTTCTCACGCGTAAAGTACTGTGAAAGATTCTTGATCAGTCATTTTCCAGGCTTTCAGGATGTTTGTGCTTGAACGGTGCCCGCTTTCTACAAATTTTTGTGCAGCAAATTGACCTGACATCATTCAAAGAAATACACTCCTTGTTAGGTAACTATTATTTTTCTTTAAGAAATATGATATAAGAAGCTTGGAGAACAACATTTGAAATATGTTTTAGGCCCCATGTTGTGTGTGGTAATTAATTAAATATTTGAGGGTCAGAGGCGATGTCACACCATGCTTGAGAGTTTCTGCAAAATCTGACTTTACTGTTATTTCATAGCTCTCAACTCTCACGCATTGACCGTGTGACACACGTATTTCACTAACTTCACACGCTCACACGCAATACATGGCATTTCACACGCAAACATGGCATTTCTCACGCATAAAAATCACAAAGCCCATCTGGGCTGCGGACGACAAAACTCCGCCTTCTGCTGAGCTGTTTCGGCTTCTTTCACAGCTTGTGGCCATCAGTAATTCCTGCTGCAGTTCTTTTTAACAGAGCAGCAGGAAGAGTGATCAGAGTTATGAATAATTTTAGTCTTAACAGTGGTGAAAGTGAGCCGGTAAGGTACTGTACTACGTACGCAGGAGGGGAGGGGGCGGGGGAGCTGCTGCGAGATGACCGGTTCATTCAGAACCAGTCATGGCTGCACGCTGATCATAAAACAGTTCTGCTAACCCGATGCAGTTTAAAAAGCCACTTAGTCTGTTTATAAGTTTCGTTTTTATTAATTCTGCATTTTTTAACTACATGCACCGTATTTCTGTGCCTCCGCGCTTGCTCCTCTCCCTCCTCTCCTTTCCCTCGGACTCGGAGCAGGTGCTTTCTGGGCGTCAGTGTGCCCAGAGCGCACTGACGAGAGCAATAGAGATTCGTCTGGTCAGCGCGGCGACTGACTGAGAAACCTGTCGCTGTGAAAGGTGATAATGGTTATAAACTGTAACAGTCTAGAAGTGCATTGATCTGAAAAGAGGGAGACATCAGCAGCTGGATCGTGCGTAAAGACGCAGCGGGAACCTCTGTGTGCTTCAGTGTTGCTGCTGAGGGGATCATAAAGGCTTGATGAAACTCAGCCTGATTCTCCAATCAGGTTATAGATTTACAATGATAAACAACCCATAGATGAATGTGTAACAGTATAATAACTCGGTCAATAATTAAAATCTACTTAATTTTATTCAGTATTATTTGAACAATTGTGTATTATTTATGTTTTAATCCATTAACTGAACAATAAAGTATTAATCTGTCTCTTTCTCTTTTTAACACAAGTAATACATGTCTACTTCATTGTCTGGTGGGATAAAAATGAGATGGAGTTGACTCCACCGGCTCTTCCAGGGTCCGGTTAGCCCCGCCCCAAACAAGCCCCGCCCCCAAATTAGCATAATCTCACTCCTAACTTTTGATAAAAGTTGAGAGGTCTGTATTTTTTAAGACAACCTGTCGTAAGCATCTTAAACTAGCATAGCAGTTCATAGTTAGCGCAGTTGCTATATCAAAACCGCACATTTCCCATATTTATCTTAAAGCTTTAAGATAAATATGGGAAATGTTATAATGTTTATTTAGCTAGCTATAGTTGGTATTCCTGATCAAAAACACATTTTGTTATACTGGGTAAAATCACCCTTCCATCCTGAAAGTAGTTACTACGTAATGTATTTACCAAAAGGAGGTTAAAAAAACGTCTAAACAATCGTTGCCGTTCAGTCCAAAGGGCATGGATTTGTCAGAGTTTTGTTCCTGCTCTCACACATAGACATTATAACCCCCCCCCCCTCCCCCCACTCTGTCCCTCAAGTTCTGGAGGCATCACCTTAACCATTGATTGTCCCACATGCCAATCATTGTGACACACTCAGGTAACGCCAGTGTGTGTGTTTGTTCCTTGTGAGTTTACGTTAGCTGCCTGCACATGCGCATTTCTAGTGTTTATGTATCTGGTTAGCTTGATGGCTAGGTTAACAGTTAGCCAGCCATTGTAGCTCTGGTGCTCTCACCGTAGACTTTGAACATGGCTGAGATTTACAAGAAGCAAACCGCGTTCATGAGAAGAAGAGGAAGGTCTCAGTGGAAAGAAATAAGACCAGAGTGGATTTGGGAGATTTTTTTCACGCGATCCCCCTGACGAGCAAGAGAAAGGTAAGACAGTATTGCGCATTCGCAGTTATTCAAAATGGGACTTAGGGTCACCGACCCTAGCTTTACACATGAGATTTCCAAAGGGATTGCAACATTCCAGAGTCTTGCAAATTCCATGACAGAAGGAGGTTGAAAATAGCATCTTTGCAGTGCTCTTTACTCCGCACCATGCTGTTATCTGCTGAAAAGTCTTGCTCTCTTTCTTGAGTGTACAAATGAACCACTGACAAATGTGTGTCCTATTAATTTATTGATAGATGCATATCCTCTTAAATTGAAATTTTAGAATTATACAACTGTACACTGGTCAGGGCAGATTAACCTGAATGCTGACCAATTCCGATCACTAGCAGATTTCTTGGAGCATCTCTCCTACTTACTAAAGAGGGCTAGCATAGAAATGCAACTGGTCAGAGAGTGGACTGAACTAGAAAAGGCTACCTGCGTCCATTGAAAATGTTTTTTAACTGATGCAAAACACTGGTCAGAAATAGTAAGGTCTAATTTATTTCTTTACCAACAAAGATTGTGTATGATTCAAACAAATCATTGCTCTGGCCAGCATTAACACGATAGGCTAAGAGCAGCTTTTAAGTCTTTTATACCGAGATTTTGACTGTGATAATGGCACATGTGACATCCATGTTTTAAGTACACAGAAAAACAACTTAAATTGGGGTTACAATCACAACCACAGCTCTGTGACCTCTTTGCCACACTAAGGGAACGGCAAACAAATCGGTAACAGTGGAGGCCAAGCACTGATGCTCACTGACAGGCTGTGAGCAAGGGTGGCAGAAAGGGTTATGGGTGACAAACACGTTAGGCAGGGCTCCTGTCTGTGGAAGTTAAAGCAGCTGGGCCTCGGGGGGGCCAAGTGCAGGGTCAGCAATAGGCCATGCTGTTAGGCTCACCCACGCAGCTACTGTCAGAAAAATGACATAGGGCCCAATGTCAACCCCGTGCAGGCCCTGATTATCCTGCGGCCCCCATTTTCACATTAGTCTTGTCAGAAAAGGCCAGCTGTGAGATAAACAGGCCCAGCAGTTTCCAACTGCTGTTGTCAACCAGCCTAAGGTGGTGTTAGTGGATGGGCTCACTGTGAGGCTGATGTGATGTGGAGGCTGGCAGGGACATAATTAGTGAAGCTTAATGTGGTCCTAATGTTTGGCATTGCTGTATCCTCAGGCTGTGGGAGAACATCTGCATAAAGTCAAAAGAAATTCTTTAAGTTCATTTTAACTGTTCACTCATTAAACTCTCCTTCACTTTAATGGCCCTGGTATATAGACCTCTGAAGACGGAATGAGGGAAATATTCAAAGTGCAGTGAGTAGAAACTGAGGGGATCTGACAGTTCTGCTGGAAACACACAATTTATTAGCAGCAACAGAGCTTCGGCAGTGGATTATCTATAAAACTTTCATGGTTCTCCCTCAGTGGCAAGCAGCCATAAAACTTCCCAAATGAGGGACTTGTTAATTTACTTGTTAGAGCAAATTAAAAATTTATAAGCGCTTTTAGGTAAATGAGATCCTCTTTCATTGCTGCCCTAGTGGGATTCTTACTGCCAGATCCTGCGAGGACAGGTTAGCTGTTGTGAAAGCCGCAGAAGAACAATAAAAGCCCCTAAATTGTTCCAGGTTTTATTACCGCCAAGCTCCGCAGCTGCTGTTGCGCGTAACTAAGGGAAACCAGGAGCTGATGGCAGCAGAATCCCACTGAGGCGAGTAGGAAACTGAGGCAAGTTCTCTCCCTTTTTTCTCCCTCTTTGTGGGATGAAGCTGAGAGGCAGTTGGGGTGGGGGGTGGGGGGGGTGTATCCGCTTTAGATTGGTTGTGTACGACTCCATTTAAAAAGGCCTTTGTGGTTCGAAATGTTAGTAGGCCTACTTTTGTGCTTGATTGCATTGGGGCTGTAGTGCAGCCCTTGAGAATAGGTCAATACACTTGTAAAATTCCACTATGGCAATGGTGAGCACTTTTCAGTAAGTGAGAAAATAATTGACTCCACATGCTCAAGAATATGTTGTAATAGCTGTTTTACAGCACCTCTCAAGGTAACGCTGCTAAATTAGATATTTCATTTTGCCTTTCATCTTCAAACATACAACTGTGATCATTTGGGACGAACAGTAATACCTTTTTTCACTTTTATTTTACTGGCGTTGTAACACAGCGCCTTATATCGGACATATATTTTTTTTATGACATCTTGTTTCTGTATATGCAGACACCTTGTGCAGGTCGGTGTGTTTATTATCCTTGCATGTCATTATCAAGTACTGCTGGTATTTCACACGCAGCCATAATAATGTCGCTTCCAGCCTGTGTGTACAGATGGCAGCACATTTTATTCCAACGTTGAAAAGGCCTGTTGATAAGCAAGGTCCCATCAGCTTGTGTTCGTACAGACTGAGTGAATATAAGTGTGTGGGTGAATCTACAGCAGTCTGTACGCGGGGAACTCATTTGCTGCCGAGGCCTGTCATGTAGTAGCAGTTGTCTGGTGCATCATAGGAAGTCCCTTCTACAGGAGCTTTATAGAGCTGCTATAGAGCTATTAACTTAACCCGCATCATAGTTTTAATATTAAGTTTTAATATCTTAAATTCCATCATTATTTTTGCCTCAACAATCCTAGAAAATTGTCTTTTACTAGTTTGTTGCAGATTTACTTTACGCTCTGAAAACCTGAACTAACCGTGACCTAATTAGGCTACATGGCTGTTTAAATGCCTAATGCCTTCAATTTCTTCATTTGCTCCCTCACTATAACACAATGAGTTATAATGTTGTATATTATATGTGATAAAATCAGGTAACTGTTATTAGTAATGCCTCAGTAATAGCATAAAAAACTACTATGCACCTAAACCACAAGTTAAACACAAATTGTTGTTCTGTGATTACACAGGTGATAATAGGTTTTATTGAATTTTCATTTAAGTGTGTGTGTGACATGATCTAAACATAATAAGTAAACATTTCACTGAGAAAACTGGTCATGCAGCCAGCAATCTGAGAAACTGAGTCCACTGAGTGTATAAGACAACATTAGCTATTATCAGTATCAATTAGGTAGTTTTAATAAATTTAGAGGAAACTGTAAGTTCCCTTTTTCCCTTTTTGGAAAAAGGGAACTTTTATCTCCGACATGTTGAGGCATGTTAATTCAGGCCATCAGAGAGACTGAGACTTTTAGCAGATAATAGGAAGGCTTAATACACTGCAGCAAACTTGCTCTGTTTTATCCATTCCGGCATTTAGCCTCTGCGTGTTATTAAAGCCGGTGGATTTGGAAGCATTGGCAGCTTTTTAGAAATGTCCAAGTTATAATTTTACACACAGAGATTGGTTTTTGAGCCATCCTAATCTCTCTAAAAGTTAAATAGAGTTTAAATCTCAGAACTGGAACAGAAAAGGGACCTCTGGCAAAACATATTTGAATTAATTTTATTTCCTTGGACATTGTAACTCCTAAGGATGAATTGGAACAAGGTAAAATCAGAATTTGCAGGTCTAACCTTTACCAAACCCAATTACCTACACAATTCTGATTGCTGCAGCTTTACTAGCAAGTATTGCTTGAAAGTTTTCTCTTTGTAATTTTTGGACTAGTCATTGTATTTTCTTGAAAGATGTTGGGGTCGAAGACTACGGAGGTTAGCCAAGCAGCAGCGTTGCATCTGACAGATTCCACTTAGTCGGACCGAGACACAGAGGAGATGGAAGCTTTATCATCTAACACAGAACGGGCTGTTGGGTGGAAGTGTGTTACCATGCCCTTACTACTAATTTGAATGTCTTACTGTGTTATGTTTGGCATGAAACCCAACTGTAATATTTCAACTGTATTAAATATTTCAATCCTAAGACTCACTGAAGACCAGCAGTTATCCAATATCAAGAATGTAAAGAGATGTTTTCTGTTAAATGCATTCATTTGCAACACCCTGCCTCCTAATTGCCGATACTTTGCCGCTTGGGTACAGCGTCCGCACACACATCTCATCTCTCCACCGTAGTTTGCTGCAGTGAAGCACACCAGGTTCATTACAGAGGGTTTAAAACTGAAACTAAGTTTAAAAAGGGCGTAAAAAGTATGCCTTCCATGCTGTTTCAAGTGGGAGTGATCAAATGATCCCAGATCAGGTCACAGAGACAGCCCACGGGCCCCATGCAGGGGTTTCTCATTTAGATTTATCACCAGGCAGCAGGTCATTAAATTTCAGCTTCCCTGTTTGATGGTACTGACCACCACCAGTCCCTCCATTTGCCTGAGACATCCATTAATCACACCGTAAAAAGAAATTAATCCATCAGCTGAAGTTAAAAAAAGAGAGCAGATGAGGAAAAAAAACACACGCACACAATTCTCTGAAGTAATTTAAAGGAGCTCAGGGGGAAATTAAAGGGAACAAGCTGGGATACGTTCTCAAATAGCTGTGTAATCAGGTCCTGAGCTATGTAATAGCCCTGAAAGATGAGCCGCTCTTTATTGGAATGTTTTTATTAGACGTGTTCTTCAGACATTACATACAGCTGAATAAATGCAAGATTTCTGATTTCATGGACTCCTTTCCTGTTGATAAACCAAGGCACAGATGGTGTGATTATGTGGGTTTTCTGCTGCAAAGCATAGTTTGATTCCATATTGATTAATAAAACACAAATGTCTGTGTCTCTTATCCCCACCCCCTCCAAACTCGCGCACACACACACACATACACACACACACACACACACACACACACACACACACACACACACACACACACACACCAACTTTCTTGATTATATCTTTTATAAGCCCAGCACATATGAGTTCAGTTCCTGGCAGAGAATATTTGATGTAGGAGCCAGCAGCAGCTTTTCTTTGTCTGTGGACATTCATAAATGCATGAGTGTGCTGGCACGCACTGCTCGGTGTTGTCAACAGGGACACTGGTTGGTTAATAAATATTATAGGTCAATGTGTTTTGATGAAGGAGCTTGAGACCAGGGCACAAACAGTATCCCCCATGCTTTCTCCATGGATCACTTCAGAGGCCAGGCTGGATGAGATATTGTTCCCATTTTCCCCTCGAAGAATTTTCTCCTTTCCCTTTGGACAAAGTGGCATTTACACCCCCGTCACTCTATTGTGTGTCTGCCTTTTATGTCAGTGACGTAGGAAGGCACGCTGCTGTAGAAAAATAACTCTCCGGCATCACATCACTACGCATTTGACACGGTGGCTTTTTTTTTACTTGTGGGAACACCCTCTCAGCTCACATCTCCTATGCAGCTCTGCACAGTTGATGCAGCTAAGATCCAGCTATTGTAATAATGATTACATTACATTACTCAATCTCATGTTAAACCATGCAGATGTGTCCCATTCTGCGGCATGCTGAATGCTTGAGATTGAAAGAAAGACTGACAGAAGTCAGAAGTTTTTTTTTTTTCATTCTGATTTAATCAGCTCACAATTATCTAACAACTGGGGGGCTCTCATAGAGAAAAGTCATTCCAGCCGATCAGCTGTCCCTTGTATAGAGAAAAACTGTTGACATATGGTTGTCACTGCAAAAAGTAATGTACACATTTCTGACAGAGCTGACCACTTGGAATTCCACAGGCTTCAACCCAACATGCAAGCACTGTTCACAACAGGAGCATATCAAAAGGACACGCTTACTTCCAACTCATGAGAAGCATTTTATCGTCCACAATATCAGAAAAAAGGGAAACAGAAGGTGTGACAGCGGTTTTACGAGAAGAAAGAGAGGAGGGAGCGTGTTTTTGAAGGAATGTTGTGTTGGAGGTAGTTAGTACTTCTGCAGCTTAGGTCAAAGCTTGACATGCCTCCATGCATGGCCCAATTTGTCTGATAGTGTGTCTCCCCAGCCTTTCTCACCATTTGGACGCACGATCACTTACACGCTCACAAGCCTTCTCAAACTTTCACACACATTAAAAGGGGCCCATCAGGCATTCCCAGTGTTGAGATTCTCTTATCACATTCTACACTCTGGTGAATCCACCGGTCCTCTACCCATCATGCAATTCTCCTAAGGAATAGGATTCCTTTCACACCACTAATGGCTACAGAAAAGGGAACATTTTCATTTTAATTATCTGCTCAGCTCAAGGGTTCCTTTGGTATTCCCCTGCCTCGTGCCCTTTCATCACGTTAAATTATTGCTGATACCTGCACGCGTGCGCACACGCACACACACACACACACACACACACACACACACACACACACACACACACACACACACACACACACACACACACACAGGCTTTGGCCCTCTTGTGCTGGAGATAGACAGGCCAGTTCTACCAATCTGTGTGAGTAGTATTGTACTCTCGATTTCCATGTTAACCTTTTCACATTTCTTCACAACTTGGGACATTATCTTGTAAACCACCACAAAGCGGTGCATATTTGTGATGTGGAAGGAAAAAGATACAGTTTTCAGCACTTTTACTAATAAAAATCTAAAATGTGTAGCATGCATTGGTATTCAGCACCAGTTACTCTCATGTCCCAGAATAAAACCCTCTGTTGCCTTATTATGTGACCTAATTATGTGACCCCACGCAGGAAGGGGCTCAGTTCAGATGAGACAAAAAGTGAACTTTTTTTACCTACATGCTAAACACTATTTGTGTTGGTAACACTGCACATCACCCTGAAGACACCATTTTCACTGTGAATCACATTTTAGTGATGGAATTCCAAAAAAAGACAAAAAAGAAAGCAACTGAACTTTTATTTTTTCATTTTTTTTGGAATGACCATGACCTGGATGACTGAGAATCTTCACCAGCACTTGGTGATGGAACCATCATGCTGTGGGGATGCTTTTTTTTTCACAGGTTTGCATCCTGGAGGAAAACCTGTAAGAACCTGCAAAAGACCTGACACTGAGGTTCATCTTTCGGAAGTGTAGAGTTTAGTTGGGGAGTTTGGATCTAACCATATTCATGTTCACTAGAATGGTCTAGTCAAAGTAGCCCAGACATAAATCTAACTGAAAATGTGCACCAAAAACCTGTCATTTGATGTTTTCAGATACTCCCCATCCAATCTGACTGAGCTAGTTATTCTGTGAACCTGAAAGGGGAAAAAACAGATCTGCAAAGCTGGTGTAGACATACAGCAAAGCAATGCCTGAATACAGATGCTTTCCACACTTTTTCCACAGATGTTGATTTGTAAAAAAAAAAAATACAGAAACCATTTTATTAATTTTATGTCATTTCATGAGTATGCACTACTTTATGTTGATGTTGGTGTGTGACATAAAATACCAATAACAGTTATTGTGGAAAGTTTCAGAGATATCTACTTTTGCAAGGCACCATAAGTGAGAAAACTGTACTGTCTCATAAACCAGGCATTATCTTTCCTTTGCAATAAAGTTAACATAAAAACCAAGGATTTGGCTTGCGTTAAGAAGCAGCATGAAGATCAGCTGTAGTCTTGGACCAGGAATCCAATCCCCACATCCCGCCGAACCCTGCACTCCCGAGAGTTTTTCGTAGTTCCTCAGACTGTGAAGGGCCTCAGACGCTGGCAGATTGGCCAGTCCTTCCTTTTTCTTCTCATCATTTAGACACATCTCAAAGAGCGTGTGTAGAGGATGGCACTTGCTGAGCTCCTGCTGCCTCAGCATGTGGTGTCTGCTTGGGAAGGAGAGTGGCCACGTTTGAAGGTTCTGGAAGGGTCTTTGTCCCCGTTCCCTATTTCGTGGGCTGAGAGGAGTCGCATACTGAGAGATCAGATGGCGTCTATCGTTGGCAAGCATAGTGATGTCTACTGAATAGGCTCGGAAACATGACAGATTTACAGAGACAGCACTGCATATCCTGCCAGTTCTCCCATATTCATGAGCTGACTTCTGCGGGACGCCTTGCTGAGCCAGAGAATTGTATGTAGAAATTCATAATGCAATATTAACAGAATTAACCCTTGATTTCCTTGTGGGTTGTGTTTTGTAGCTGAAACCTGGGCAGAACAACAGCAAGGACAGCGACAGCGAGAGTGTGAGCGGCAAGTACAAGCCCTCCATCAGGAGCAGCTCCAGAGACAGACTGACAGATGTGAGTACGCTGCCTTCTCAACCTCAATTATAAAACATGTACAATGAAGTTTAAAGGCCAATGTAGATCAAAGAAAAAAACCTATGTGGTCACAGAGGAGTAAATTTACATAAAAAAACATCACAAATTTCCACAACAATATCACTTATTTAAGAGCAAAGCTTTAGATATTGTGAGATGTCGTAAAGTTGTGAATTTTCCCTAATTAAAGACATACGTTGACAATATCAAAACTAGGATATACTCAGAAGTTTGCAAAGCCAAGACATTTGTGGCAAAAGTGCCAGCAGTCTTTTAACTTTTAAGGTACACATTTAGGAGATGCACATGTGAATAAGATCCGGACTCCTTTCCTGTATCAGAACCACATCTCCTGGGTGCAGACTCACTGCAGCCATGTAGCGTCTTCTTCCTCACTGCCTCAGGTGTGTACTCCGGATCCCGTCCAAGATGTCATTCTGATACAGGAAAAGGGTCTGGTGTTCCACTTACGCCCTGGAAAATATCCAGATGCATATCTCAGATATGTACCGAATACATTTTAAAAGACTATTGCCACCTTTTTTGGGTGTGTGTGTGTGTGTGTGTGTGTGGGGGGGGGGGGGGGGTGCGGGGGGGGGGGGGGGTGTAAGTGTCTGACTTTTTAAATAAATTTCTCACTTTAAAATGTCATCCAATATCCTGTCTTAAGTATTACAAATTCCTGCTTTTAATCATGGGAAATAATATTTTTTCTTGCAAATTACGAGTTTTTCAATATCAGAAACTGAACCCATTCAGCTCCGAGACACTGGACCCATCCCTTTCCTGAATGGTATGATATGGACAAAGCAATGACACCATCATCGAGGCTTTCTGGAAAAGTTTAAATGCATAGTGATCTTAAACAGAATTTTGAGAAAGTCATGACAAATTATCTTAAACATCGTTCTCATTATCCTAACCAACCTAAAACTGCAAAAAGTTTAGTCGGATTTAATGTCACGTTTCAGCTTTTTATTATATTTGTATAACACTTATTCAAAAATAAATCTATGCATTCCTTGTTTTGTAGAAGGTAAACAATGAGGAGAAGAGAGCAGCTGTGAGTCCCTTCACCTTCTGACATTCTGAGATTTAAGGCCAACAGGCTCCAGGGACCTTGTAGCTGGCCATCCGTCCCTGCTCCACGATTTGTGTGGAAAATGCAGCAAAGAGATCAGATATCTGGCCATAATTAAAGCTGCCAGTTGGGAGGCGAGCTTGTCTTTGAGGAAGACATGGCCGAACAACTGAAGCAAAACGGATTCTGCGTGTAGCTTTACAGTGCTTGACTGGGCATGAAATGAAATAAGTAATTTGATGTTGACAACAGAAATTGAAATGATACTTGCTGATGTCTGTGACGACGGTGCAGCTGCATTCCAATAGAGCTTCAACATAAAACATAGCTTTTGCAGAATACTTAGAATAATCTGCCCTTGTCCGGTATATAGAATGATGAGTTTTATTTTGCATCCATTATCTGTTCTGATTAACTAACCACTGCTTCTACGTTACAGCTAATTAACAGCTTCATCCAGAATGATTAAATAACAATTCTATTTTTTTTTTCTGTGGTCAAGTTGCTTTTATTTAGTTTACCACCTTATGCATTTTGTCCCACTACATATATTAGCGCTAAGTACAATCATCACTGATACTTTTTCAGAAGCAGCATTTTGCTTTAATTTGCTCTGAGCTCATATTGACCTCATGGACCAGCAAGTTCTCTCAGTTTAGATTATATCCTCAGTCTTCAGTTATACTGAAGTCCCTATTCAATGAATTACCTCACCTGAAATCAAATCCTGAAGTAATACAATACCTTTCAGTTTTTCTACTGTACATGCTCAAACTGTATTTATGTTAGGGACCAATGGAGAGTACCTCTAACTTGCCTTACATTGTTTGCAGCTGCAAAAAGCTTTCCTACCGGGTTTAGTCTGTATTTTCCCCATCCAACATCCCATTGCCACTGTCACAACTCTGTGCTAGTCTCACATAAAGTGAACTAACGTTGTTGTTTTGGGTTATTTATATTTTGGCGGAATATTTCTCTAGTAGAATCTTTCACCCCCCCCCCCCCCCCCCCCCCCCCTCCCCCCTGGTAGAAAGTCCCTGTAGCAGCTTTTTTTTTTATGAAATCACTTCTGCCTGATCTTACAACTCTGCCACTCAGAGGAGTCAGTAGAATGGAGAAGTCTCTGTTTCTGGTTTCCTCTGGTCAAAACATCCCACATGAGAGTGAGCAAGTCTTGAGACAAGCTGCTGAAAGCTGCCAGGCATGTAGAAAGACTTTTAGACCCACACGTCACTTTAGATGGTCACACTGCATGAGGCTTCATGTCCAGTCCCTACAGGTTTTTGAGCTAGTCCCCTCCAGCCATGCTGTAAAAACCCACTTTACACATCCCAAGAGGTGCAAGCTGGTGCATTTCAGCAGCGCTCAGTCCCCATGACTTAAAGGGGAAGATGGGAGAAATCAAAACAATAGAAATTGTTATGCTTCCCATCACAACCCGTTCTATGTCTTTCATTATATACAGTGATTTGCAGAAGAATGTTTGGAAATGCTGTCACATTACATACACAAGCCTCCATTTATTTTTGTTGGAGGTTTATGTGAGAGACCAACACAAGTCAGTGCATATTTTTGCTATGGAAAAACATTATACATTGTTTTCCCATTTACATGCCAAATACATGCCACACTTTTTTTTTTCAAACAACCTGCTGTCTTCAGATGTTGGCTAACTAGAAACCACCGGTGGTGAATTCAAGCTCAGCATAAATGCAACTGTTTTATCAGAGAGCATTAGCAAACAAACAGCACCAAGGAACACAACAGATCTGTCTAATGTTGGGAAAAAAATGTGTATAATTATGTATAAATATAAGTATGAAAGAAGCATGGCTGTACACCTAACCTCACAAGCTGAGTAAGAGGAGCATTTATCAGAGAAGCAACACAGCCGCCCATGGTATCTGTGGAGGAGCTGCTGAGATTCACAGTTCAAGCAGGGGAGCCTGTTGACTGGACAACTAATAGTCATGCACCTCACAATCTGGCCTGTTTGCAAGAGCGACGAGATGAAAAGCTCCGGTAGAAAGAAAGCAATAAAAATAAATCCAGTTTAAAGTATGCCACAACCAGACACGATCCAGACATGGACAACATCAAGGATTTGGTGTCAGATTAAGCTGAAACAGATTTTATTAGCTATCTGTGAAAATCTGTGTTTGGTGGAAAAAAAAAAACTAGCACTGCACATTACACTAAACACACATTCCCCATGGCCAAACACGGTGGTGGTAGCTTCATGCTTTGGGGATGCATTTCTTTAGCAGAGAAATGAGACGCTGGTCAGTACTGATTGGTTCTGTTACAGGGCAATTCTGCAGGAAAAAACTGTAAAAGGCTTAACAAGACAGGGGTCTGTAGAAGAGGTTCACCTTCCAGGAGGACAAGGGCCTATAGTCAAAGCTACAATGCAGTGGATTAGTTCAAAAGATATTCATGTGTTAGAATGGCCTGTTCAAAGTCCAGACATAAATCCAGTAGAGAATCCTACGCAAGGCTTGAAAATTAATGTTCACAGATGCTTCTGGATGCACAACAAATCAGCATCACACTTGAACCGAAATTGAGAAAAAGAACATTAAAAACACTAAAATCACAATCTTTTTTTTATTCAAACAGTGAATGTCGCTTTCCTTCAACTTCACAAATATGCACTATTCAGTGTTGGTCTGTTACATAAAATCCCCCCAAAGAACGTTGGTTGTGGTTGTAACATGACAAACGATGAAGCAGTATAAATCTGTTTTCTAGTTTATAAAGCTTTGGTGGTTTCATGTAAATAGTTACTGTTTTATTGAGGGATTTTGAAAGCTCATACTATTCATGCTAAATCAGGAAAAATACTTATTCTTTTCCAATAAAAAAAAAAAACAACTCACTGCATTTGTAGGGTATATATAATTCTCAGCAGAGGGTTTCTCCCACACAGCCGGAAAACAAAGAGAAAACATCAAAGTCACTCGTTAGTAACAGGGAGCAATGTGACACAGGAGCTGTCTATGACCCACACTGTTCATTAGACCAACAGTTCGCTAATGGCATTTGCTCCACGACTCCCCTCCCCTCTCGGTCTGACTGCACTCCAATGAAGCAGATGAAGTGAGTTTGCCGACCTGGCACTGGCAAGCAGGGAGACGGAGGCCAGAGGAGGTCAGGCCTGGCAGACCCCTCCTCTCGCCTTCCCTCCTCTCTCTGTCCTGCCAGCTCATTAAGGCCTACAAATGGCACATCAGCTCGCCTGTGTTTGCCTCAACCCCAGACCCCAGCTAAATTGGCAGGCTTAGCTGTATTTGCTAGCAGCTCAGGGTTCCCTTTTGTATTTGTTTGAAGCCGACATGGCAGAAATCCCCCGCACCCCCCACCCCTCCTGTCACCCCACCCCTTCAGTCGGGGTGGCAGGCATTCAGGCAGTCCTGAGCAGAGAGAGTCTGCTGGATCGGGGAGGGCATGGAGCTCTGGATGAATCACTCCCGTTTAGTCTCTGCGGCAAGGGGTGAAATGCCATCATTACCCGGCTGCCTATCAAATAAATTGGCAATTACGGGCCTGGGATTGCGAGTAAACAGCATGTTACTCTTTTTTTTTTTTCCCCCACCCAAGGCTCTTGATGAGAGGCGGGTGCAATAGAGAGAGGCTCTGCAGTGTTGGGTCAGAGCCCGCCAGTTTGTGTTACCCAACCTGATGAGAGGCGCAAGAGGCAGGCTATAATGAATTCACCCCGGTATATCAGTGGCCATTTTTATTTTGAGCCAAAGCTTCCTGTTGTAGTCGGCTTGGCTGAGTAAATTCTACCTGATACACTGAGTCAGAGGCTATGTTGTCCAGACTGCTCTTATTACAGCTTTTCTTTAGTATAGTTGAAACCAGGTATTTACACATGCTGCATAAAAAGACAGCCTGTTTTTCTTTTATTAGAATAAATCAGACTAAATGTTTCTTGTTTCATATGAGTTAGGATTACCAAAATGATTTATATTTGCTAAGTGCCAGAATAAAATGAGGGAAATAATTTTGTTGTTGTTCTTTAGAAGATTACATACATTTGGTAGTAAGTGGTAAAATTGCATTTTAAACTGTATGACTTGGGTCAAATATTTTGGAAATTATTCCAGTTTAGTTTAGTTTAGTTTTTTTCAAGAATCCCCATTAGACCCTACCATAACAGGGACTGTTTTACCTGGGGTCCACACCACAAGCATTACAGTAAAATCACAGCATTACAATCAGGGAAAAACGCATTTTTGAAGCATTTAGCTAAACAACTAAACCGTATCCAAGGTGACAAAGGACTTAACACTGTAGTACTAATGTTCTGATTTCAGGAGACATAAAATGAGCATCACACAAACTCATTGCAATACTTCTATTCGTTTCGTCACAATCATTTGAATTTGTTTGGACCATGAAAGTGTTTTGTTCTGAATCCCAGTAATTTGGCCTGTTTAAGTTGCTCTATTAACTGTCTATCTAAAAAACAAATGTGCGCCATTTGAGTTTGTCTGAGAATATTTCGAGCCAAATACCATGTCCTTTGTTTTTGAAACATTAACCTCTTCTCAATCATCCACTTGTTAGCTGGAATCTTTGCCCATTCTTTCCCGTGTAACTGAGTCTAGTTTGCAGACCACCTTGCTCACACACACCTTTTCAGCTCTAACCACAAATTGTCTAAGGTAGATCAGGACCTATTAGTTGCTTATTAGCTCAGAAACACTGACTTTGATGTGCTTAGGCCACTTTGCAGCTAATTATGTTGCTTGTTTGCCTGTGGGAAACCTCTGGGTTCCTCAAACTTCATGGCTGATGTCATGAGATGTTGTTTTTGATATTTTCACATAATGTTCTTTCTTCTTGATGCCATTTTTTTGGGAAACACTGGTTCCTTCTATAGCAAAACACCACACAACAAGATGCTGTTACCTCCATGCATTACAGGTGGCATGGTGTTTTTGGACTTGGAAGCTTTGCCTTTTTTGCTACAAATATAACAATGGTCATTAGCAAACAAATGAAGCCCTTTTTTTCTGAGCGCGTTTGAAAACTGCAATCTGGCTTCTGATGTTTTTGGAGTAATGCCTTCGTCCTTGCTGAGTTGCCTCTCAGCCTAGGACTCTTTTCACTGGGGATAATGGCACTCTCTTGCTAGCTTCTTTCAGCATCTTCTCCAGATCTTTTTTCAGTTTTTCTGGGGTTAAATCACATTTTTTACACCAAAAATCGTTCCCCTCTGAGACACATAACCCACCCTCTTCCAGAACGGTATGCTGGCTTGACATTCCCATTGTGCTTATGTTTGCCTGTAGTGTTTGAACAGATGAATATGACACTATCAGGCATCTGGAAATTATACCCAAGGATGAAGCAAACTTGTGGGGGTCCACAGATGTCTTCCTGTGATTTCTTTTCGAGTCTAATCTGATGTTAAACAAGAAAGCACTGTGTTTGAGGCGTTGGCTTAGATTACTTTGACATGTGTGCCTCCATGGAACTCAAATATTATGAATGTATCGGAATCTTAGTGTATGGAAATTCGGGGATTTGATGAAAGACCAATAAATGTCTCTCTAGGTACTCTGGCATTTAGCAATTACAAATTATTTGGAGGATCCACTGACCTAAATCAGTCAAAGTTTAGTCTGATGTAACAGTGATAATTAAGGTAGTGTATCATTTTATACAGCATATGAGAATATCTGGTTACAACCGTACATGGCTTGAAATGCTGTGTTGTAGGATAGGAGAAAGATTTGCACACTGGCAGGAGGCAGTCCAGACGGTTCTGCGTGCGCTGTCCGAGCTGAAATCTAAAGTTTTCCTGAAATTTAAGCTTGTGTGTCCTGGATCCCCTTAGACGATATATTTCTTTCCCATTGAATGTAGTTTGGATAATAAAACATCTGGAAGTGATTTTGTTAAAAGCCAAGCACACAGTCTTCCCGGGTCTTTGAAGTGGTTACAGCCCAAACATAGCTCGAGTCTCTCTTACGGCTTGTAAAACTCAACTCTGTTATTACTGGCTTTCTGATGAAAACATGAAGGCCCACTCGGAATCCTGTGCGCATGTGGTAAACCTGTTTCCAATACTCAAATTACAGCTTTTGGAAACTTTCTAATGTCATAATGTGTACTTGTTTTTATGAATACCATCATTATGATTGGATTTTCTGGTCCATACCAAGTTTTCACATAGCATAGTATCCTTAACTTTAGAGTATGGTATGTTCCTATAAGCTACTTGTGTGATCTGAATCTCACTGTCCAAGCAAACTGCTCGTGCAATGTCACCACTGCTCTTGTCCATCCCACCTCCTCAGTACATTCTCCAATTATTTTCTGACACTCTGATGTAAATGAGGTCACAGTTCCCCTACATGTCCAGATATGCTGGCCAATTTGTTCCGACACCGAACGTGTAATTGCTTGCATCAATTATCTGTCTTTCTCTCTCTGCCTCTCGATAATTTGAAATGTTTCTTATTAGAGACAAGCATTTAGATATGGAAGTAGGAATGTTGTACCTATAATTAGCTCATTATCACGGGATCGTACTGTCTGAGGCTTCAGCGTATGCATCTTGACGCTGTGAAATGAGCAGCAGATGTAGTGCAGGGATTACTTAATGCGTTTTTCACTATTTTAATGGGTTTGGAGCAGTCGCCTCCAGGAGCAGACAACAGTAAAACATAATGACGTTAGCTACCACTGGAAGTTAGAGCAGATCATATTTATTGCTATCTTCATATAGAGTTGGGACTCAGTCCAGTTTCATCTGTCTCTTTGACCACTTCAGAAATCAGCGTGGGCAAACAGTCCTGACTAATTTACTGTTTTATTCATGTAGAATGGGTTTCTCATTAATTTATAAAGAACATCTAAAACAGATGCCCTACCTGGAAAAAGTCATGGTTACATGTTTATTCTATATGCTTTGCAACATTTTCATAAACTAGATACATATGAAAGAAATAGATTGGTACTCTTAATCCAAACACAGAGTTCTACGGACACCTTGCCAGTACAGCTTCAGTTGTGTGAACAGAATATGTGGTAATGATGAGCTTCTCTTACACCACATTCTCTCCAGCAGTTTGTCCCTTTTTTTTAATTGGTGTCATAAAAGATATTGTGAAGTTTTTCAAAAGTGCTCCCTCACAACAGGTTGAGGTCCATTAAAAACTTCCCAATCCCAAATTAAATTGAATTCCTGCTACTTTCCCCCCTAATTTCCTTGATATATACAATGTTGTCATGATGGCTATTTTTTTGTTATTGAGGAACTATTGGCCAAATTGTTTCTGTTGTCGTCACATGTCTTAATCTATATATACGCTTAATACAATGCTTAATGCAATTCTAGGAATCAAAAACAATATTCACTTTCATTATTTATTTTTTTTCCTTCAAATCCTGGAAGCTCAGGGGGTGGCCTTTATGCATAAAGGAAGAGTTTGTTGGGAGCCCATTTTTTTATTCTGTTGTCAAATGTTCTATCTCCCCTGTTTGGAGGGAACCCCGTATCATAAACACAACAGAGATATAACCTGTTTTAAAGTGGCACTGTGTGCGTTCTAGCCACTAGGGGCGCTAGACCTGCAACCTCCAGGTTAAAAGCCTGTAAATGAAACATTTTCCCTCCGTGTTTTAGAATCTCATAGCAGACCAGTTTGCACCAGCAGACTGAAAAGGCTCCGAGTTACTTGTAAAGGCCACGTTCACCACCCCAAATTTAATCCTATGTCTGAGAACCCAAACTATTAACAGGTAAGTGTTATTTGTTGTGTTTTTTTGTTACAGCCATAGGTGAGTTTTTGAGAATGTCAACCGAATCGGAGCGGAGTTACATTAACCCTTTGGTTCTTATCGCCATCTTCGCCATCAATCAATCTCTTGTCCACTATAGTGGCCTGGAGAGGAAAGTTTGTTAAGAGTCTTGATTCCATTTTTCCACCTAGCTTTACTATTTAATTACACCAATTTAGCATTGGTACCAATTATGAGACCATAAAATAATATCTTAACACTGGCACATCCAAAAATTATAAAACAGCAAAAAAAAGCATACCCAAATTCAATTAGATGCTTTTTTGAACCCTCTGGAGTAGAGGCAAAAGCTTAGTGTCTTTGTAAAGGTAACACTTTGAATTTTTTTACTGATCAGTCCAGTTTGGTGTCCTGGTAACCAATTTGTTGTTATTGGAACAATTGGAACACAAATAAATCATGCATTTTTTTGCTCTTGTTTTCTTCTCTATTTCCTTGTCATGTAGCTGCAAGAATACAAGGACATACGGGCTGGAAAATAAAGGGTCCAAAAGAGACATTAGAAAGGTCACCATTTATTCTGTTCGGGCTGTAGGATTAATGTCTAGGGACTGTATTATTTATACAAAAATTTCTCATGGAAGTAAAATTTTCTTTATACCTTGGATAGAAAGTCCAATTTGACTGAAATACAAGCCTACGCTGTGTCCAGCCCCACAAGGTATGGTTTTGTATTAGTTATTTTTACTGTCTCTAATATTACTAATGTCTGTCTTATTATCTGAAGTTTATCTATACTTGATAAACCCATTCTGATCTGCGTGAATAAGATAGAGTAGGAATATTTTCAGTCTGCGAGTTAAGATGGAGGAAAGTTATTCATACTCATTTATATGTTCAGAACATCTATAAGCTGATAGTTGCCATAGTCTTTCTTATCTTTAGTCTCTTTTGGGATAATTGAGATAACGGCTTTTTCCAACATGGTGGGGGTTCCTCTTTCTGTAGATCCCATTTAAAATAGCACAGCAATAGTGGTAATAACTGAGGTTTCATAGTTTTATTCCTCTCTTTTGATTTCCCAGCCTTTAAACTAGAGATGGCTAGTTTTATTTCTTCCACTGAAATTGGTTGGACTAGATTCACCCCTGGAGTTTTTGTGAGCGAAGGCTGCATGAATAAACTTCAAAAAAAGAAACTATGTGAAGAAAAGAATCTATCCATCATCAGGGGTCTGAGATTGAGAATACAGATTCTTGTAAAATCCTTCAAAGCAGGTTTGGATATTTGCTACTTTAGAAATGGTGCTCCCAGCTTGTTGCTTCTGTAATTTAAATGCAAGAAGCTTTGCGGATTTACACCCAGTACCATAGTATCTTTGTTTCAGGAAGATTTTTTTTATCTGAGTTACTTCTCACTGTTGATCATTAATTTCACTTTGAACAGTTTTAATTTCCGTTCCCAGGGTAGAATCTGTTTTTTGACTGCCAGCTATATGCATCCATTTCAGTTTCTCCTGAAGATCTACTGTCTTTTGCTGCTTAGTTTAAAACAAAGAGGTCATGGCTATACTTTGTCCCTTTTGATCATTCCTTTAATGGCATCCCACCAAATAATTGGTGTTACATCTTCTGAGTTGTTTAATCTTAGCTATTTTTAGGTTCAAGTTATTCTTTTATTTTTGGTTCATTTAGCAAGTTTGAGCTCAATTTCCATAATGTTTTCTTTTCTCCCCTTTTAACTTTATATACATGCATACTGGGTTGTGATCTGATGAGTCCATGGTCTCAGTAGAACAATCCTTTACTTAGAAGCTGTCTGACGCGAACATGAATAGCCTAACCTTTTATGAACAAAATTTTTGTGTTAGAAATGTGTCTAGACTCTGCAGTTGGGTTGCACAAATCAACCATACCAATTTCTTCCTTGAGTGAGTTCATTCTTTGAACTAACAGCTTATTTTGAGCCTTTAGCTTGGGTGAATCCAAGCAACTAATGAGCATAAAGTTAAAATGTCCCCATAAATCACCCATCAATTCAACAATGCTTTTGGGATGGAGAGGTGGGGGTATATGCAAATAAATCAGATTCCAAACACATCTATTATTACTTTGATCTTAACAAATGTTCCACTTTCATCTCTCATTTCAGATATATATTTATAACTTATAGACTCTTACAGTAGAGTGGCCACCCCTCACCTATGTGCAGATTTATAGGAGAAAGAAATATCCTCGAAGCCCATCCTTTTCAGTTTTTCATGTTCAGGTTTACCTAGGTGTGTTTCTTACATGTTACCTCCAACTTTTCTCTCTTTTAGTTTTCATTATGTCTTTTAATCTGATTTAAAACCCCATTCACATTTTAAGTAATACTTCTTATCAACTTTTTCAGATTTGGCATTTTCAATATGAAATAAAGACCCTTACCATAATGAGGAACTACTTTCAATTGTAACAATGAACATGCTATGAACAAGTATGACAACCAACACACACCTTTGCTTCCAAGTCACTTCCAATCTAAGGAACCATTATCCAGGTTGAGGGAAAGTCTCCCTCTCCCAGATGGATAGGAGTTTATTTTCAGTCAGTTAACTGACAAAGCTGTTTTTCATTCTCTTCAGAAACTTGCCCAACTAAAGCACCATTTAATATAGCAACTTGGGTTAACACCATACAAAACTGTCAAACTTTATACCGAAATTTAGAAACTTCATTGATATTCAATACTGCAGCAAAATTTTTAACGGCAAAGTTCCTTGTAGTTAGAAGCAAAGAATATGATTACTTACAATATGACAAAGTACTAGCTTCCTTAAGTAGGCCAAAACCAATAAGCACATTGTTTAAAAACAATTAAAAGTTAAGTGTCACTTCCCTTTTTGGCAAAAAGACAAGAAAAAATAACAGCATACGTTTTTGTATACTTTATGCAAGTAAGCACCGTTGATACGCTGTGTGCTTCCATTATCTATCAAATATATGTTGATATAAATTAATTTACTACTGAGGAACAAATGATCATTGTTTATAATGAAAAGTAAAATTGTACTTCAAACCAAACAATCTGCTGCATACATAACACATTTTTTAGAGTGGAAATAAGGATCTTGTCCATGCAAATGTATTCATCAGCTGCACCATTTAAATATCAGTAAAATATCTGCTTGTGGTATTATTAGTTACATTAGCCTTGAATGCCTTTACAACTAAACATAGGAATAATGGAGGGGGATGCGCTGGTTTGTTTCGGTACTTCACTATTTAGTAGCCGACTGAGCCGTCAGCTGACAAACATTTTCCAGTTCAATTGTTCTACTGGAGGACAGAACAGGCAGAAGGTTGACAGAGCACCTTCAACGGGGTGTCTGTGTCCGCGAAGCTAATATTTCAACAGATAGCATCAGCTTGTGTTGTCTGGGGGGTTTACTGCTTCACAGTTAAAGGCTATGTTACAACTACAGGTCTTAATGCTCATTTCCAATTTTTACTAAAATCCGATTTTTCTTAGCAAGGTTGATTAAATGCTTCCTATATCTGAGTCCAGTTTAAACTGTCTGCAGCTCCAAATTGACTCGCATGCACAAAAGAACAATAATAATGACTTTTAGGCTGCTAGATACTCCAATTTGTCTCGCTCCCGCAGCAAATTATGTCATTTTGATCTCTCAGCCCTGTCTTGGAGGGTCTCCCTGCTTTGTCTCGACCCAACTTCGGACCAGAACTTTTTTGTCAAGGTGTGTCCGACTGCTCTACTGTGATTGGACAGGATTTAGATGGCCGTGTTTAGGTTGTAGAAAAAGGAAATGTCTCATGAACTGCAGTCCCATAGTTCAGTTCAACTCTGGTGGTTTAAGTGATCGAACATGCTACTTCCACTCCCTTGCAACATTTACTCTATAAATGATCCTAGCGGGGCAGGCCTGCCCCTATAGCAAGGCACTTCCCAGTGTCCGCAGTCTTTCCAAATAGTGCCAAGAACACCGTGAGCCTGGTGTGTCAGCTCCTTTCAGCTCTCTGCCTGCTCCATGCTCAGCTCGCCCTGACGCACTCGCATGATCGGTCTTCAGTGACGTGGGGCTGACTTCTGCAGCTGAGCGTCTCGTGCAGTATGAATAGACAGAGCCTCTTCCCACCTTGACCACAAGACAAGAACTTTTTTTTTTCTCATGGAGTATGTAACAAACTTAATGCCAAGCAGCTTACATATTTTATACTTTATGGTTTAAGTGTGTCAATGGGAGCCATTTTTTGTTTCATCGGGAGCTGAGGGGGAAGCGCAAAAATAAAGAGATTGAAACTCTGGCATTTTACAAAGCTTTAGCTGCACAGAAGTCTATTTGAACGCAAGGACACAGCCAGAATGGTGGGGCAGCACGGATTGTAACAACTTCATTCATAACATGAGGGCAACTTTTAATGATATATATCTTAGCGTCTCTCCTCTTGACTCCACAGACAAGACGCTGATTGCAATCTGTTGTATTGCTTTGCAGCAGGAGCAGATTGCGACACGCTGCTCCTGCTGAAATGCGATACAATAGATGGCAACGAATGAAAACCTCTTTAGCAAAGCAGTTATGGTGGGATGTAATGGGTCAGTTAGAATAGATGCGGTCGCTATTTTTAATATTTGTATTGCAGTCATATATTTCCCAGAAATCCTGCACCCTACTTTGCAGTTTGCCGTGCTTTTTCCATTTTCAATTGATAGATTGATCAGAGCTCTGTAAGATGTTCACAGCTTGGGAAATGTGTTTTATAACCTGACTGGTCTGATGTCTTTCCTGGTCTTCACGATGCTATTTGTTCTCTAATGTTCCCTAACAAACCTCAGAGGCCTAGTCTTGCTAGCTTAATGTTGTGCTAGAGTTACGCAATTGAAGGCAGTTGTTTGTCGTGGATTTCATTTAGAGGGATGACAGTAATTAGGCCTGAGTAAAAATGCACTATTTTGTGTTGGTCTGTCACATAAAATCCACATGAAATATACTGGAATTTGTTGTTGCATTGTAAGAAAATGTGAACTATATCAAGTAGTATGAATACTTTCCCAAGTCACTGCAGCATATATTGGCTTCCTTAGAGCAAAAGCAGAGTCCGTGGCATAGTAGCCTTTCACTTTATTTTCCTTTTTCTTTACAGCCGATTCACTTACTGCACAGCCAGCATGCTGAAAGATCCAGACATAAGACCACTTGACTTGCCCACATCTATATCAGCTTGATGAATAGGCTGTCTCCCAGGAAGTGGCCAGACATGCTTATTACCATCTCTGACACACCGAATCAAGTCCTCTTCTCTTCTCTATTTCTCCTTTATTGTTCTTTCCCATTTCCCTTCTCACTGCCCGCAGCTTAGATGTCACGATCAGAGTATGACACTTTGTGACACGGCAGTCAGACGAAATTATGCTTTGCCTCCATCGCCCTGCCAGCACCCTACAACCGAAGGTCCACAAGGAACCTATGAGAGGTCCCACTGGATATCTTTTCTCTGTGAATGCTGGGGGCTCACCAGCCTCTATATCAACTTAGTTTTCAATGCATCTCCAAAAATACGCTTGGAATGAAAGAGAAAATAGTGAAAATTTGAAGTGACTTGTCAGAAAGACATTACACTCGTTTAGCTTTTCGCTCTTGACCACACTTGCTGTTAAACCATTGACTAACACACAGAATTGGCAGGCTCAGATGATCACTGTGTCACTGATGGCTTTGTGTTCCTGCTTATCCAGCAAAAAAAGGAGGCTTTAATTGTGGAAACTGATACAGAGGGCTGTCGCTGTGGTTAAAAACTGGTGGCTGGTCCTGACTGAATTTAGCCCTACACTGCTGTGGATGAGAAATCTATTCTCATTGAAGATTAATGGACTGGAGAAGTGGTGTTGAATGTCATTGTTGAAGGTTGAAAGTATCGAGCGCCTGAATCCTATCCATATGTTTTCAGGAATGACATAAATAGGCTCAGCCGGAATCCATTTTGACTTATCAAGCTTAAACCACTGCCAGAGCCATGTGATACTTGCCAAGAATTCAGGCTCTGAGGCTTCCAATAACAAATCCTATTCCACATAATTTCCACTCAAATTGGCTATGGTTATGCACCGCCACCTTGTTTTTGCTTTAGCTGTGTGCCCCTCGCTCAGATGCTTATTACTTCCGCATTTGCTGTAACCCGAACCTAAAGCCCAAATTTTTGATGTCATGCCATGTTTTGGCGAGGGAGTCTCTCCTCTCTTTTGTTCCATGCTTTTCAGCATGGAGGCTGTTCCGGTGGGGTAAGTTGAATAAGTGGAGCCCGAAGGAATCTCTACAAAGGTCTCACTCTGATTGGATGCATACAGAGCCCAAGGAGAGAGCACTGGTTGCCATAGCAATAAGAGCAATGTGGGAACAGGCTGCATGAAGATGGGGAAATGCTTGTTTCTTTTGTGAAAGGGAGGTCTCCATCAACTGACTTTCTCTTTATGAATACATTCCTGTCATTCTGAGTGTAAATATATGAAAGACCTTTTCATACCTTCTAACTAAAGCCATGCAAAATGTTTTTTTATTAAGCACTATTCTGTGATAGGTGTGTGCTAATAAACTAATTGCTGACTGAAAAACTGCAATTAGTGACAAGAGTCCAGTGTAAGTTTTTTGATTCAGATAAAAGTAGACATAATTAAGCATGGCCATTCATACCTGGTGTGCCATCGAATGTCCCACAGTGCATTCTGGGTACTTGTTGGCTGTCTGACAGCTTCACTAAAAAGCTATGTCTAGGCCACGTCAGAGAGAGAAAGACAGAGACTGTCGACAGAAAGGAAGAGAAAATTGAGAAAATGGATAGGAGACTTGGAACTTAATTTCCCAAAGCTTCCTTTTACCCTAGCCATAAATTTCCAAGCAGTTCATCTGAAAGCATTTTTGTCCTAGCATTAGGGCCTCCGTGAAACTGTTTGGTTCTAAGTTTGTTTGGCCTGGACAGTTAGGGAATGGGCTGTCGCATGTGTCCTGTGCCAGCGTGCCAAGGTCCACCGGCACACTAATGCACCCTTTGAACCATTTCCCATTCCAAGTCAGTGGTTTGATCATGTGCACATAGACCTGGTGGGTACTCTGCCTCCATCACAAGGTTTCACACACCTCCCGACCACGACCATGTACCACACGGTGGCCTGAAGTGATCCCCCATCATCCATAAAGTCGGCAGTGGTGGGCCGAGCATTTTTGTCAACCTGGGTTCCACGTTTTGGCCCACTTTCAGACATTACTTCTGACAGAGGCCCACAGTTTATTTCAGAGATTTGGTCCATCATGGCCGAAGGTCTGTGGGTCAAGAGCCACCGCACTACTGCAGCTTAATAGGTTGTACAAACAGTTTCAAAGATCATTAAAAGCTGCGCTACGTGCTGCTTTGACTGATGGCAGCTGGGTTGACTGTCTCCCATAGGTCATGCTTGTTTTACGTTCAGCAGCTAAAGAGGACCTTGGCACTTCCCCAGCTGAGTTGGTTTTTGGTCAGCCTGTGCGTGTTACCTGAGGTCCCTTCACCACAGTTCAATCCACCTGTGCAACATTTTTAACCTCAGGGGTACTCTTTGCACATTCCCGGCTCTGTACACCATTGTTTGCCCCAGTTTTTCGTCCCAAAGAGACCTCTATATTTGTTTGTTTGTTTTTGACACGATACACACAGAATACCAATATGGTCTTTGTATGATTGTACTCAAATTATGTACTAAACATTTTCTTTTAGATTTGGAGGGGGGGGCGTAGAGAGACAGTCTGTATTGACAGGTTCAAGCTCGCTCATGTCCTGGCGGATGATCAGGTGGTAATGGCCCAGACCCTTCGCAGAGAAAGACGTCCCTCCACGGTATTAATGGACCATTGACCTCCCTCCAGAGACCCTCATCTACCGGAGCTCAACCCTTCTTCAGCTCCTCCTGTCGCCCTCAACCTCGTCCTCAGTGCAAGATGTTGTGGGCAGAGGTGTCAAGTAACTAAGTACAAATACTTTGTTACCTTCAGTAGAAATTCGGGGTATTTATACTTTAGTGGAGTAATTATTTTTCAGCCTACCTTTTACTTCTACTCCTTACATTTTCATGCAATTGTCTGTACTTTCCACTTCTTACATTTTGAAAACAGTGTCATTACATCTATTTTATTTCAGCTTGTTCTGGCTTGTCAATAAAAAGCAAAAACACAAAAATATTCAGATAGATAGCACCACCCAAACACAGTGATTTTGTTTGTGGTTGGAGGCAGTACTGCACCAAGTTGTTTGCCAAAGGCCCAACAAAAACTTAAGAAGAAGATTTTTTTTCATGTCCAGTTTTGTTATTGTACATCTGTTGCCCTCATCAATTCCTGTAGCTACACTTGCATGTTTATTTACATTCCAGTAATAACAAATATATGGTTGCTAGGTTAATAGTTCTCTGAAGTTTGACGTTTTGCACCAATACTTAAAGACAACCAGACATCAGATTTTCTGTTCCATGAAACCCGTGTTGATGCTCAGTATTGAACCTGTATGGACCTTTAATATATTAGCATTATACTAAATTGTTCGTTTTCAATGGACATGTATGTGGGTGAAACAGCCAATACCAGTTTTTTTCAATATTATCATACTATACAATTATTTGCAGTACACTGCATAAAGACTTATAAAGACGCGGCTACATGTGTACAAGGCCTGAGAATTGAGTAATTTGACAGAGATTACAGCATAAAAACCAAGGAAAATTTGTAACCTCCTTCACAGGTCTTTACTGGCCGCTTTTAGCTGCTCTGCTTCACAGTTATCCTTCATACAATGCTGCATAGGAGAGGGAACGTTTAACACACCTCCATATTACAACACAACGTCTGAAGCGAGTACCGTCAGCTCAGAAAGGAAGAGACACACCAGGTCAGCAGGTGCTCCTTCAGTGTGTTCCAGAAAGGAATGCGCTCAGACTGCTAAACTAGTGCAGTGTCTTGGACCACCTCCAAAGCTTGCATGTGCAAAATTTTCCTAAAACCTCTTTGACTACATTCACACGTATATTTAGCATCTCTGGGCGTCATTGGATTGCTCAGCATGGATGTTGATACCAGATCAGATCAGAACAGGGTCTTCTTCATAAACATGTCCCTGTCACAGTATTGTGTTTCTGCCTTGTGCTTGACTGGCAAAGGCAGATGCACAACTCTGAGTAAATGACACAGCAGCATTTCCTCACTACACACGTGACATGTAGCATGCATGATTTGATCGCCAGCTTAACCAGGTTACCATGAACCTCTTGCACTCCAACTATACTGCACATTTGCTGCAGTGCTACCAAATTTCCTCAGGCTTTGCAAGCTTTGCAGCCAATGATGATACAACTCAGTACACTGCTGGGATACAGGAGGAAACATGAACGAAGACGGCATTAATACCATTAGAACTATTAGCTGAAATCAGGTCAATCTAAGCTGTTGAGGTAAACACAAGTTGTCTGATTTTTGGTTTGGTTTTCTCAACAAGGCTACCATGAGTCTAATCAGCTTATGTTTTTACAGTGTAAAAAGTTTTGTTGCAAAGATGACTTATTGGCTTACTTAAATACGACTTTCATCTTTTTGTTATGCCCAACATTAAGGTTGAGAAAGAAATGTGAAAAAATAGATGCTTGGTTTAAAATCAACCAACTATGCCACACTGTAGACAAAGGATCGATCCTGTACAGTTAGAGAACATTTTTTGTTAATGTTTGGCAAATGCTTTGAGAACATGCCATACATTTGTTTCCAGGCTATACCTCACATGCCATCCAGTTATCACCATTTTCCTTTTTTTCTCGAGAAGGACACGCTGTCTCCTGAGCAACTGATTGGGTACTTATCAGGAATTTGATGCTACACCATTTATATTTCAGAAACCAGGGTATATGATATTTGCCTAAACCATGAAGCAACAGAACCAAGAATAAGCAAGTAGAAAATGAGCAGACAGACAGAAAAACACACTGACTGACGGATAGACCAGGAAATGAGGAGAGAGATTGTGCTGCTGGAATTACAGTTGGAGAAGATTATTCCAGAGACATTATTTCCCTCAAGTCATGGGCTTAAGTCAAATTTGGAAAAGAAATGAAATTGCCAGCAGTGAAAAAGCAGACTAGGTAGGAGCTCATGAGTAGAGAAATAACATTTTCATTTGTCTCTGCCCCAGTGGGAGGCGAGCAGCCTTTCAGTAAATACAGACAGCTATGAAAAAAGTTTTTTTTCTGTCTGTAGGATATTGTTTTAATGTGCACTTATCTATCTGCAGACTGGAGGTCAGGCCTCGGGAATCCGCACGATGGCTATTGTGTTGTTTTATGGCACACAAGTGCTGGCCTTGTCACACCTCTAATTGGTTTTTTTAGAGCACAAGTACAAAAATCTACTCCCAGATGTGCTCTATTTTTTTTAATACTGTCCTTGTAAAGTGTATCCAGCTGATGCTAGTCTTTCCAATCCAGCCTTCTGTGCTGAGCTCTGTTGTAAGCGAATGTCCCAAACTTAGTTGTGGTTTGTGAGCTCGTCAAGCTGCAATTCAAATGATTCTGAGTAAAAAAAGAGGTTATAATAAAACGGTTATAATAAAAGGTTATAATAAACGGTTATAATAAAAGGTTATAATAAAGGGTTATAATAAAGGGTTATAATAATAAATATAAAAAAGATTTTATATATATATATATATATAAATTTCTTTATTCTAGTGTCTGTTTATTGCTTTGATGTTTGTGCAGTTGACTTTTACAGTTTATGTGCTTTATACGTTGAGCTAGATGTGGGAAACTAAATAGAAATAACAACAATACCACTCATATTCTTATCATGGATGCACTATTCATTGTTTCAATCAACCACATATTAATTCTCTGAAACAGAATGTCTTCTTTATCAGCCATCTGATTAGCTGTCTGCAGCGGATTACAGTCAAGCAGTCCAAACACACAAAATATTCAACATTCAAACTGCTGTGTTGCAAGACGAATTTGTAGGAGTTTTTAATTAGCTTAAACATATTTTATTCAATGACAGAACTCAGGATAAGCTATTATTGTAAGGGATTAAAGGAAGTTCAATCTCAGCTGTTCCGCTGCATTGACTTTTTAATGTAGTAGTCGTCTAGCTTTTTCTAGCGTATAAATAGCCTTTTATTGTTATTTTAGCCTCCCTGCTCAGTATAAACAGGCTGATTAGGCATAGGCGATATGGACTTTACATTTGATCATGATACGTTGTGGTGTTTACTGAATTAATGACAATAAAAATATTTTAAAAACGATTGGCAAACAAGAGCCAGCAAACAGAACACACTGCTCTAAAGGTGAAGTCTATGTTCACATACAGGAGACATTAAGTAGTGTCACCTCCTCCCGCCAAGCAAAAATGGTTTCAATCAAATTCTTAACATGGTGCTGTGTTTTGATGTTCCCATGGTACAAGCAGTGAAAAAAATATCCAAATAGCAAAACTCATAATCCCAACCATACAGATTTGCCAACATTACCAAACACACATGTTCGTGTTGAAACAGATAAAACAGGCCATTCTGAGGACTGCAGGAATGCTAACTTATGTATAATTGACTACTAATAGCATCTAATTGATTAGAATCAATCAGAGGAGCACTTGTGTGGTTTCCTTTTGTACAGTGTAAGGACATAAACTGAAAACACCTTCCTTTTCCGTTTAGAGAGTCCAAAGTACAGCTACATCTAACGCTTGGTGCTCTTGGGTTGAAATATCTCCACTTTAATCTAACAGCCTTCTTCTTGCAATGCTGGCCATTGAACTTTGGGATAAACCATACCATTGTGATCATTAAAAATTGTGACATTATAATGATTACCTCATGAAAACTAGTGTATGAAGCTAAATGATAGGGAGCGTGAGCATCGAACTGAAATGCATAGAACAGGCCTGATACACAATCTTATGATCTCTCTGCATTTTCCACAACAGGAATCTTCTTCATGTTCTAATAAATGTTATATTGTTCACCCATAATGCCATTCTCATCTTTTTTTGGCCTTTCATACCAACAGTACTGTTTTAGTTTTGTGTCGCAGTGTGAGTGCAATTTAGATAAATCACCATGTTTTGTCTGCTTTTATGAAATATTTGAAAATACTTTTCTACAAATATTAAATGAATATTCTATTTCTCCACTGTTTTGGTTATCATTTAAACATAATTGTGTGTATTTGCTCTGTTTTGAAGTCATCTTAATGTTGTTTTCCAATCCACTAATAATTTGCAGGAGAAAAGCTTTGCTCTGAAGCTGTCAGCAGTGATGTTCTCCCAAGTGATTACGTCTACTTCCTGTCATCCACAATCAGCCAACACATAAAGCACTTGTCACGCGGCCCGCTCTGATTAAGGTTGATATTGACACTGGAATTGAATAAATGTACGCATTAAGAAGATTAGTATTTCCCATGAGGCATGCATCCCCCTGCTGCATTCTCTCCTGATGAGCCGCGGTGATCCTTTTGAGAGACTCGATTTTCACACAGGCAAATCCAATCTCTGACTACAATACGTGTAAATAGAAAAGAGAGATGAAGATTAATCTGCCGGCCATCTTAAATGGGGAAGTATTCATCGCTCAGTGAATGAGCGACAAAATTGCGTATTTCTTTTTTCTTTAAACTTTTACTTGCTCCACTTTACATCTAATATTCATGTGAGTTGAACCTAGGTATGACAACGAGTAAAATTCAAATCACATTTTTTTGTGAAAAGTGCATTCCAATGAGCTTAGTTTTATTGTGTGCATGAAAGACTGTATGGAGACAGCGGTTTGCAATATTTGTGTGTGCAATATCTGCTTAACTAATTAGATGATTTGGCTCCCGCTTGTTAAAAAGAGTCACATCAGCTGTGCTGCCTGTCAGGTCAGAGTGCAGTGCAGGGACACCTACAAAAAGGAGGCTGAATGGCATTAACCTTGGCATGCCCCTTTTGGCTCCAGGCCCAGGCGGTCCAGGAAGAGTGGAATTAGCTAAGCCAGGCAGGGCCATCTGATTCCAAGCTCCATCCAATTACAGCCTTATCTCCTGGCCAAATGAGATCAATTCATAGAGGGCAGGGAGGCCTGGCACCCTAGCCAAGGTGCGATAATCAGCAGTTGGGAGCATGTCACTTAACGCCCTTGTGTCCCTGAAAGAGCCAGAGCATGTGTTAGGAGCAACACCCGATGCCATTCACTCTTGGCGCCTGCTGGAGCTTCATTCTCACTTTGCATGAGGGCAGCTTGCTGTAGTGCATAGACATCTTCCTCTACTCAGCTGCAGCAGTCAGGAGGAGGTCAATAATGTGCATTATTACAATTTATACACGTATGCTTGGTGATACTGTGTTTGAGACATCGCCAGCTATAAAGTTGAGCTTAGAAGACTATAATTGCTTTTTGTAATGTTGCAGTGTTTAAATGTGATCCTGGATATCCATTAAACACTGTTGTCCTTTCTGTTATTAACTGGGAAGAAGGTGAAATGTTTTAGATATGCAGGAATATGTTTCTAACAGAAGCAGAACACTTTCCACTTCCTTACAGTGTTTTGCAGCAGGATCCAAACAACTTGAACTTTTCCATATTATGTCCCCCTCAATTCAATGCATTTCATTGGGTTTTTAATTTTAGACCAACACAACGTGAAAGTGATACACAGTTGGAAGTGCATGGTTTTATTCTTTTAACAAATACAAAGGTGACGTGCATACATCCACATTCAGCCCCGCTTTGCAGAACCATGTTTTATTGCAATTACAGCTCAAAGACTTATTGACAAAACAACTTAACCAGAGTGGATGGATAGCATCTGAGAATCGGTTTACAGGTTCTCAATTGATTCTAAGGAGCCATACAAACATATTTTGTTCTAAACCATCCACTGTAGCTCTGGCTGAATGTTTGAGGTTGTTGTCCTGCTGGAAGGTATACCTCCATGATTTATTATGGGGATGCTGTGTTGTGGGTGATTTGCAGTGTTAGTTTTTTGCCACAGGTAGAGTTTTGCTTTTAGGCCAAGAAGTTTTATATCGGTCTTATCTGAGCAGAGCAACTTCTCCCACATATTTGCTGTTTCTCCTACATGGATTGTACCTGAGCTGTGGATTGCTACAGTTCCCCCAGAGATACCAGGAGCCTCCTGGCAGCAGCTGTGATTGATGCTCCCCTTGCTCAGCTGGTCAGTTTAGGACACCTATGTCTTTGTTGTCTTTGCAGTCGTGTCATACTCTTTTCATTTTTGGATGGTTGAATGTTTTATAAGATGAACCTGCATTAAATCCCCCCCCCCCTCCTCCAATTACCTCCCTGACCTTGTCTGCTGTGTCTTGGTCTTCTTGATGCTGTTTGTTCAGTAATGTTCTCTAACAAATCTCTGAGACCTTCGCAGAACAGCTGGATTTAGACTCAGGTGAAAATGAACACACTTGGATCCTAGTAGCTGACTTTTGAAACGCTGTTGATTGCTCTTAATTTTATTCAAGAGGGATTAGAGTAAAGGTATTGAATACAAATGCAAGCCAGATTTTTCAGATATTATTTTCAATTGAAATCCCTGTAATATTCTCCTTCCACTTCACAGTGATGAGCTACTTGGTGCAGCTATCACATAACAACAATGATGTTCAGATGCTAAATTTGAGGTCTAGGTCTGGTTGTATTTCTGTTTTTTGTCTAAAGTTGTGTTTTTTATGCTGTCTTTTTCACTCTTGCTAGCTTAAGACACCCTTAATAAAACACTATAGACATAAACTGTTACTGGATTGTAAGCCTTGCAGTAAAGATGCCAAAATTCTACTATTCTCTGCTAATGATTTCCTCTCACTAATTGGTGAAATATAGCCATTACATGGATGTTAACAATAAGAAACAGCTATAGGGAAATTGAGTTTTTTTAAACCTAGTCACCAAACCACAAGATTTTGCTGAGACCCGGAAATCTAAAGCTGTTTATATTTATTTCTGCTCCTTCTGCCATACTAGTTATTGTATTGCACCACTGGCGTGTCCCACAGCCATCTGGATGACTGTTCTGTGCCCACAATATGACCGGAAAGGGAGCCATTCTGGGGAATTTATGTTTGCCTATTTCTTCTCATTCTTGTGTTCTGGGCACAAGTATCCATTGGAGAGCAATAGGTAGCGCTGAAAGAGTGGCTGTCCTCAGCTGTGCCCCTGCAATTGTACATCCAGGACTGCCCAACACACTTCCACCTCCCACCTGTCCCTGGCGCTGCGGCTGCATCCCTCCTCAGCCCAGTTAGATTAAAGCCCTCTTAAATTCTCTGCAGCAGGCCTGCCACACAGGGAGAGCCAGCATCGCAGGGGCCCTCTGACAATCAGCACTTGGCTAGGAAGCACTAATGACCGCTGGGAGGGGAGAAGAGGGGTGATGTTGGCTTGCATAAAGATAGCAGCAGCAGTGGGTTGGATTGTAGGGGGTTGTTTGGGACAACCTGGCACGTTGCTGGGGTGGGTCCGGCGCAGCACTGACTAGATTAGCTTCCAGGGGGCAGAGCAGCAGTCAGTTTGGGAAAATATCACAGCCCATTAGTTAGGAGCAATGAAATGGAGTCAACTTCTGGGACTCCATTAGGCACGCTGCGCTTAGGCAGACAGCGTCCCTTGGTGTGATGTTGCTATTCTGGAAGGATTGAGCACAGAGATATAATTGGACTGGGGAAATCAAGCAAGTTTCAGTGGTCCTGGTGGGGCTCTCAGATACAAAATGAGAACACGGGCGTTTGTATTTTCTCTCCATCTCCCTGTTAGCTTTGCATTGTTGTGAAAAACAGAAGGAAAAAATGCAGCCAACGTACCTTCATTTCATTTTTATTTTTCCTTCTCCTCTCATTGTGTTCTATATCTCTGTGTCTAGCTTCTGCTCTTTTTTTTCTTCTAGAGGATTTTACTACCTGACTGAAATCCATTTTCTATTTGTAGCCTCAGCTCTGGCTAACTCCAAACTAAACAATATGCATTTATTCATCCATCCCATTCTTCAGGCATTGATGAGACTAAGGATTGTGCTTGATAAAAAACATGGATTAGTCTAACACGGGCTGCTTGCTAAGCCTTGTAAGCCTGCTTACTGCAGCTGAGTGCCAACTAACTTCACTCTTTTGGAAAATAATTTACATTCATGTCGGCGGTGACACAGCGTAGACTTTTTCGACCTTTCCTGAAATGGAATTTTTCTGACAATGCTGTCTACGTAGACAGAAGATGTTTTGGCTCCTTTTAGGCAGAACCCTGATGTAGATGGACTGGACAGGCATCAGTGCTTCAGGTAATTGATGTGCAGTTTTTAGCACCATCATGGGATTTCCACGTCCCTGCCCGGTCCTAACAGGCATGTCTCACTTGGTTGGCTCAAAATGCTTGATGTACTCGTGCTTAAATAGAGGACGTTTTGCCAATTCTCCAAGTTAATGTTCTTCACATTTATAGCCCATCATGCCCTTCTCCTGCTAACGGTCAGATATGCAATTAAACTTTCTGATTGTAGGTTGACAGTATCTTTCCTGGTATATCAACATGTTGTAGCTGTGAGTCAATTGCATGTTTACTGGTGCAAAAGGGAAAAGCTCAGTTTAAATATAGAATGCCACTCTTAAGTAAGCCATTTCCTAGGGCTTTTCTCCCCAGTTTTGTAAGGGATTGCTAAGAGATCAATTAAGAGTTATCCATTTAGGGTAATTGGTTTTGTGAGGGATTGATGAATAGAATTAGATTATAAGGTCAGACAAATATCTTGTCATTGAAAGAAGGTGGCAATCTGTTCAGTGCAAATAGCTCCTGCCGTGAAAAGAAGTGTTTGCCTTTTACAAGTTTCCTCTCTCTCTGTTTTTTTGTTTTTGTTTTTGTTTTGTTTTTTTGTTACGTTGTTACACATATTTCAGGTCATCAAATCAATTTTATCGGATAAAAATAGCTAAAGTAAATACAGAAAACTGTTTTTGAAGAAAAATGTCAATGTTCTGTCCAAACCAACCTGGCCTTTTTTGAAAAAGTCATTGCCCCATAAACCGATGTTGCCAACCTTAAAAGCAACACTTCGTATCATGAGTTTGCAGTCAAAGTGTCTTTTACATCACTAGCCGTGTTTCCATTAATGTTTTTATGCCCATTTTTCTGTGTATCCAGACAGCATGTAACATCGCCAGTACTAGCTGACATGACAGAACAGTTGACGTGACGCCAACTGTAAGATCTCTCCGCTTACATGGAATTGTACCCAAGGATGAACCAACCCCAAACAAACAAAGATGTTGTTAACGGTGGTGATAGTGAAGCTCACAGCATTGAGGCATTTTTGTCTTATCTACCAACATTAAAGCAAGGGTCGGCGATTTATCAGGAAGTTTCCCCAAGTCCCTTTTTGAATAACTGTGCATGCGCAAGACCGTCTTACCTTGCTCTTCAGGGGGATCATGTGAAAAAAATCTCTTAAATCCACTCTGGTCTTATTTCTTTCTACTGAGGCCTTCATTTTCTTCTCATAAACATGAACGCGGTTTGCTTCTTGCGATTCTCAGCCAGGTTCAAAGTATACGGTGAGAGAGAACTTGAGGGACAGAGGAGCGTGAGAGCAAGAACAAAACTATGACAAATCCCTGCCCTTCGGTGCGAAGAGCAGTGATTGGTTAGAGTTTTTACAGACCTGCAGTTCCCACAGAGATTGATTTTTTTCACCTCCTTTTTCCAAATACATCATGTATTCAGAAACTACTTTCAGCATTGAAGGACAATTTTACCCAGTCTAATAAAACATGTTTCTGAACAGGTTTACCAACTATAGCGTTAAGGCTGAGAATTCAGGTAAATTTTCCCCAAAACGAGTTGTGAATAATGTCAGTAAAGTAAACTTAAAATACATATTGCACACTGCAGCTGATGTTTTCATGCTGCCATGAACCATAGTTTCAGGCTGTTTAGTTTTCCATCCATCCATCCATCCATCCATCCATCCATCCATCCATTCTCTTTCGCTTATCCGGGCTCGGGTTGCGGGGGTAGCAGCTTCAGTAGGGAGGCCCAGACATCCCTCTCCCCAGCCACTTGGGGAGAGGGCGTTCCCAGGTCAGCCGAGAGACATAGTCCCTCCAGCGTGTCCTGGGCCTCCTCCCGGTGGGATGTGCCCGGAACACCTCACCAGGAAGGTGTCGTGGAGGCATCCTAACCAGCCACCTCAACTGGTTCCTCTCGATGTGGAGGAGCAGCGGCTCTACTCTGAGTCCTCCCCGGATGACTGAGCTCCTAACCCTATCTCTAAGGGAGAGCCCAGACACACTACGGAGAAAACTCATTTCGGCCGCTTGTATCTGGGATCTCGTTCTTTCGGTCACGACCCATAGCTCGTGACCATAGATGAGAATAGGAACGTAGATCGACCGGTAAATCGAGAGCTTTGTCTTTTGGCTCAGCTCTCTCTTCACCACAACGGATCAGCACCTGCTTCACAGCAGACGCCGCACCAATCCGCCTGTCGATCTCCCGCTCCATCTTCCCCTCATTCGTGAACAAGACCCCAAGATACTTAAACTCCTCCACTATGGGCAGCACATCCTCCCCAACCGGGAGGAGGCACTCTACCCTTTTCTGGCTCAAGACCATGGTCTCAGATTTGGAGGCACTGATTTTCATCCCGGTCGCTTCGCACTCAGCTGCGAACCGCTCCAGTGAGAGCTGTAGATCACGCCCTGATGAAGCCAAAAGGACCACGTCATCTGTGAATAGCAGAGACGCAATCCTAAGGCCACCAAAACGGATCCCCTCAACACCTTGGCTGCGCCTAGAAATTATGTCCATATAACTTATGAACAGAATCGGTGACAAAGGGCAACTTTGGTGGAGTCTAACTCTCACCACAAATGAGTCCGACTTACTGCCGGCAATGCGGACCAGACTCTGACACCGGTCATACAGAGACCTGACAGCCCTTATTAAAGGGTCCGGTACTCCATACATCCAGAGTACCCCCCCAGGACCCTCTGAAGGACTTGGTCAAATATCTTCTCCAGATCCACAAAGCACATGTAGACTGGTTGGGCAAACTCCCATGCACCCTCCAGGATCCTGCTGAGGGTGTTTAGTTTTCTATGTTCTCTATTACGTTTTTCAATAATTATATCACAGAATTTGCTGCAGAGCTTTAAAGCAAGGTCATGGACTTCCAGCTAACCAATTTTGCATATTTGCCAGTTTTATTTCTCTCAGTGATTTTGTAGTTCCAAGCTGAAGGATAGCGAAGCTACAAGTGGATAAGTCAAAAAGTTCAGTTGTTCATTACACCATCCTCCAGCATACTACAAAATGGCTGAACGGGGTGGAGTGAAACGTTCTGTAAACTAGAGCATGGTGGGGTGTGAAGTGCCTCATTTGCATTTAAAAGAGACCGCACCAAAAACAAGTTGCTTTCAGCCGATCCCCAGAAAGGGGGCAAAAGAGGAGCTGTAGGATAACAGTAATGGGGAATTCAGACCAAATAATTGCATTCCACTTTATATTGACCACAACTGAATGGTTTAAATGTGAAACAGAAGGTTTTTAAAGCATGGTATGTTCCCTTTGGGAGCACAAATTGATGACTTAATATTACAAATTAATGGCACTGTAAATTACAGTACAGGCAGAAACCCACCACAACATCAGAGCTACGCAGTGATTTGACAATACATGAGTCAAACGGGAAGAAAGACACTTCGGCAAAGCAACACACGTCCGCTTTGGGACATGTTGGGGAAAATACAAAACAACATATCTGAACAGTAAGGTAAACGCATTCAATTTCCAGCCACGTTTGTCCCCATATAGTTATGTCTCAGAGAACATGCAGCAATAAATAATCAATAACACATTTTCATAAACAGTGTACATACCCCAGGTAGGAACTCAGAAGTACAGAAAACTGATGAGAAAGTGAAACAGCAATCTTCCTTGAGCATTACGTTTCTATAGGGACAAACAAACTGCCACAATTTGACCCATCATTGCGAGTTATATTCTCGGGTCGAAGGCCAAAGTAAGAGCATCGGACCGATGCGACTGACAGGGTTCGTTGTGTCTCGGCCTTATGTTGTTTCTTTCACATTGTCAAATTATGAACACTGACCTTGACTGACAAAGTGAGGTCTGCGGTGCTTTAGGTCTGCTTTTTACGATCAACGATGAGTTGTTGATAAATGGACTGAACTTATATAGCGGTTTTCTAGTCATACCACTAGAAACAGCTTGACAGTAGAACTACATTCATTGCAGTCAAAAATACATTCACAAACTCATACTCAGATTAGTAGGCAACTTGAGAGAAAGTGACTTGCTCACAGACACATAAACATCTGGCAGGAGGAACTAGGAATTAATTTACGGATTGCAAGACCACTACACTGCCCACTGAGCCAGAGTCGCTCTTAGAGTAATATCATTAGGAAGGCTACTTACCTCTGTTCCATGTTGTTTCCATTTGTGGATAATTTTGAGTTTACTTTGATTCAATGGAGTCCCTAAGCCGGTTTTTAAACCTTTCTAGAATGATCTGTCATTGACTGCTGCTCTGTTTTTGAATATATTTGATTCAAGGTGTAATGGGGTTGCTTTTTGAGGTATTTTTGCCTTTGTAAAAATATGAAGATAAGTTGAATCGAAAAATGGGTGAGGGATGAGTAAAAACAAAGCAAATCTGTAAGGGGACAAATACTTTTTCATCAAACTGCAGTTGTTTGAATCCAAGCTGTTTGAAGAGAAAATGGGGCTCTTACTGCTTGTGAACAAAAACATTATACATGAGCCTGTGCAATTCTGCGTGACAAAAAGGCCTGTGCTGCATCTCTCTTGCCTTTCTTCTTTGTCCTTTCTATTCATAGAATTATACGCCCATAGCAGGAGAGTGTTGACATTTGTGCATCTCATGGGAACACATCAGCGTGAATGTTATCAGCACCTTAAAGACAACCCTCAGCCCCCATGAATCTGTAGTAGATGCTTTCAGCCCCAGCCTCAAAGGGCGAAGCCCACCCCAACCTTCCACCCCTGACCTGTCTGCCAGCCTGAAGAAAGAGCCCCTGACAGCTCCTTTGATGGTGTGAGGAGGGGGATGGCGTGTAAAGAATAGGTGAAATGGAGGGTAAAAAAGGGGGCCAGCCATTTGAAATGTCTGCACTGAGATCTAATCAGGTTGCAGAGCCTGTGCCCCTTTCGAAAGTAACACTGGGACATTGCAGCTAGGTACCTCTTCTGGGCTCAGGGTCTTATACCAGTCCCCCACCCCTCTTGGAAGAAGGACTTTGGTATTGCTCTTTGCTATCCATCTTTGTTAACCTCCGTCTATCCAGAGTGAAGTAATGTGGTAAAAAAAAAAAAAAAAAAATCAAAGCAGCCAAACATCCTGTGTTATGTCTGGTTATGTGTTTAGTGTACCGAACAACACCCGTCCTGTGGTACAAAATGGTCTGAAATTAAAGGCTTTTTGTGGAACATCAAGTCCCTGTCCCTTCTTTGAAGTATGTGAGTTGCTTATTATGCACCACCATTGTGTATAGTGCACATGCAGTGGATTGAAAGAGTTTAAAAGTATTAAACATCTGCAGTTAATGTTGTCATGGTGACACCTTTTGTTTTATATTTTTTCCATCACTTGGAATCAACTAATCATTTAGAAAGGAAAGTTCAACTCTCTTTGAATGTCCCCAAGGGGTCAAGTAGTTATTACCTGAATTGACCAGAAATTAGGTCAGGCTGCCGTCAGTTGGAGCATTCAATACCCCGAGACAGGTAAATCTTTATCAGTGAAGACAGAGGCACTGCAAATGCAATTGAGTAATGTTGACACTGTGCCATTGCTGAATTATTTTAGTAGCACTTACATCAGTTGGTTAGCAGTTGCACATTTGTGTGACATACATAGCCTCTCTAAGTTATGATGCTTATGCCTCAAATTTTCTAGACATGTGTCAGTCTGCTGATCATATAGTGTATGGTATGCTAAAGTGCCAAATGCGAACAAAGTTAACTTGAAAATGCATTTTGACTTATGACATTGAAATCCATGGGAGATATCCAACAGTCTGATAGGGATATAATAGCGAGTACATCTCATTTTGTTTTGTTTGTTGTTGTTTTTTACTTTATTGGACATTTTTTTGGGATTATTTCAAATTTATTGGACACAGAAATGGAAAGGTAAAAGAAAAAGGAAGAGCGAAAGGTGAGGCAAAATGTTGAGAGAGAAAAGATGACCAAAATAGAGTAGAGGAAAAAAAGTGATACACGGTAACATCCTCTGACTTTGGTTCTACACGTTTTTTTTAATCAGCTGGAAAATGCAACCACTGATGAAGAAGAGCATGAAAATCAACAACTGCCAGGGCAGCAGTAGTAAAAAGCATAAATAGTAGTGCTTTACAGTCTTAATTATTTTATTACCTAGATTCTCTCCTCTGCAATGCAGGTGTTGGCCCTCTACCACTTTTGGCTCAAAGACGCTGGAAGAACTACGGCTCAGCCACAAGCAGGTGCAGCCCACATTTGTCCAGAAATTTTAGATAACCCCCACGTGGCAGCCATGAACAATAATGTCACGTTGCCATCCAGTAGAGAAGCAAAGCTGCAAAGTCAACACACAGAGCACATCCATCTTTAACTGTTTGGCACACACACCCTCCTCGCCTGTTCAAGACCTCCCCTCCTCCTCAATGAAAAAGCACCTTGACGTTTTCTTATCTGTCCCCTCTGTTGGCAGGCCATGGAAAGTAGCAGCTCAGGCTCTGGCAGAAGGCAGGGCAAGTAAATGTCAAGTGAACCACCAAGGATGGATATTATAGCTTCTGGGGCCCACAGACAGACAGACAGCATGTAGGTGGAAGAGAGAGAGGGCAGTTGCCAACCTCTTCTGTCTGTTTTAAAGTGAAATGCTCAAGATGGCTGCATTTATTTAATCCTCTCTTATCAATTTCCAGACTTTAAAGACGGTCCATTTATGTGGAGGCTACTGATAAGACGATTAAAAGCATGGTTGTTACACCCCATGATCGCATTTCTGTCACAAAAGTCTTAGTGTTTACTTTAGTTTTTCATCCTGCATCAAGCCTGACTTTTCTGTCAATAAGAAAGAGCTGAGCAAGACATTAAAATCATGCAAATTACCATTAGGCTTTACACAGAAGCATTGTTTTTATGGTAGAGATGTTAAGCTTTGCTGCCATGAATTATTTTTTTGGAATCACTGAACAATGCTTTGATGCAATTCAATTTGATTAAACTTTATTTACATGCCGCCAATTCATAATAATTGTCATTGAAAGACATTTTACAAAATCAAATTCATTTATATCATCCAGGCAGATTGGTCTAAAAGTTTCTTATCTAAGGAAACCCAGCAGGTTGCATCGAGTCTCTCCAAGCAGCGATCAGTCCTCCTGAAAGAGCGTAGAGCCACAGTGGACAGTCGTCTGCATTGTTGATGGCTTTGCAGCAATCCCTCATACTGATGATGCATGAAGCGACAGTGGAGAAGAAGCAGGGAGGAAAAACCTCCAGCAGAAGCAGGCTCAGTGTGAACGGCCATCTGCTTCAATCGACTGGGAGAAGACAGAGCAGAGACACAAAAAAGCACAGAGGCATATAAATATATATATATATATATATATATATATATATATATATATATATATATATATATATATATATATATGTGTGTGTGTGTGTGTGTGTGTGTGTGTGTGTGTGTGTGTGTGTGGGTGTGTGTGGCACAAAATTTCTCTGAAGCAGATTTTCCAATAACTATTCTAGTATGATTTTAAAATAAATCAAACTTCTTAACAGCAGTCTTGTTTTCTGAGTTTGGAACCATAAGTTCCTGAATGGGTAGCATGTTGCTCTGAGATATTGAACAGCTAAGGTTTAATTTTAAGCGATTTTTCGCACTTTTTACTAGACTATTCCTCTTACTTGGCAAGTCTTTGTGTACATTTCAATGTAAAGTGTGGCTTAGGAGACTTCTACAGTAGCTAAAGTTACTGCAAAAGTAATGCTGAGATTTTTCGTTTATCTTTATAAAGTTTATCCCTAAATCATTTTGATTTTCTTGGCTGATCTGAATTGATCGTAAACTCTTTTTAATTAATATGCTATTTTATATTTTTTGTTTGTCAAATACATTTGATAAAGGTAATTAGAAACAAATCTATTGAATATAAATGCATTTTAGCAGTGTCTTGTTTCATGTCTGTTTACCATCTTTGAAATTCTTAGGCCTATAATTAGTTAGGATATGAAGCTCTTGATTCTTAAAATCCTTGTTATAGGAGTGGAATTTCTTGACAGACAGCAGCTCATACCAGCAGTAGTTAAATTACAACATACATACATACATATATATATATATATATATATATATATATATATATATATATATATATATATATATTATTATTATTATTTTTTTTTTTTTCATTATTATTATTATTTTATGTGTCCTTTCTGGCAGTTTAGCATTAAATGGAGCATAGCCGCTTTCAACCAGTGCTCTGCTCGATTTAAATATGCAAAAAGCTTTGTTAGATTTTATTCTGGGACTATTTCATGTTCAATGGACACAAAAATAGGAAGGTAGAAGAGAAAAAAAGGAAAAAAGATGAGACAACATACTAAAAGGAAGAAAAGTTGAAAAAATATAGGAGAGAATATGGAGAGGGCAAGATAACATCCTCTGAGTCTGCTTCTACGCCTGCAAAGAGAGATATAGAACAGCAAAACACACCAAAACAGTATTACATGGACATCTGGAATTATTATAAAATAATTGTAAATTATTTTTGCTGCGGTGTAAATGACTTTTGCTGCGGTGCATTAAGGTTTGAAGCTTTTCTTTTCATCTCCCCAGTCTTATATCCCTCTGCCAATTTTTCGAGATACAGGACTGGACACCAGGAACAGCCCAGGTATTTTTAATCTCTTGTAATAAATATGAACAGCCACAACCACCCTGAAGATTTTAGAAAAATGTCATTCTAAAAAAGCTAAATTATGGTTTCCAAGGATGCAAATTAAGGATGATTACATATAGCCAAAATCTGCCTAACCTGTACAAACTGGTTTTCTCTCATCAGTTCCACCAATGAATAAATTTAAACTACAGTGTTTTTGACATGGAAGTTTGGTTTAGCCCTGGGTGGGTTTGAATAACAGTCATACCCTCCTGTTAACATCTTTATAAACTCACTGGCCACTTCATTAGATACATTAGATACTGGATTCTGCTTTGCTTTCACAATTGTATACATTTTTAATGCTATAAATTCAACAAGACACAATATTCCTCAAATATCTTGGTCTGTATTGATATGCTAGCATCACACACTGGTCTGAATGGAGCATCCTATCAGAAATGTTCCATTTGTTTGCAACTTTGTAGTTTGTACATTGTGTTTTTTACCCTTTAAACACAGCTTTCCATTCCCACAGATCTGGCTAATGTTGAGCCGCTACAGTTCTGCAGGGCTGCTGTCATGCATTTTTCAGATGTTTCCCTGATCTAAATGGACCGTTTGCAGGTTACTGCAGCAAATCAGTTTGGAATCAAGTGTTGGATCAGGAAGTTATCAAAAAAGTTAACCAAAAGTTACAAAAAACTTGAGACCAGCTTGCAAGGACCAAAGTTGCAGACCTGCAGACGAAAGAAGTGCCTCAAAATCTAGGAGAAATTTTCTGACTAAGAGCAACTGTAATGTTGTATAACCTTAAAGAGGTCCTTTAACTGCTAACTGACTGCCAGCAGCATCTCTTCCTGTATTCTGGTGGCAGACAACTAGCTCTGATTTAAAGCCTTAACTTTGTATGTTTACTACTTGTAGATTTCTCATGGGTTTGTTTGGTACCCCACATAAAATCCTTAACCTGTTTGTTGTCTGCTCACAGAGGAGAATTGGATCTAAATTGTCTGATAATTTCTCTGCCCTTAATTGCATGGCTTCAGTGAAAGCTTTGCTCCTCTCTCCAATCCTTTTAGAACTACTTAAACGTTCCGCTTGGGTGTGGATTAGTGGATAATGGTCCCAGCAGCAGGCCAGGTACAAGCTATTGAAGTGTTCCTGAGATAGCCTCGGTGGGCCCGAGGGGGGGTGAGGAAGCGTTCATTGTTGGTGTGACAGTTTGCCTGAGTGGATTACATGCAGTTTAGGGGACTGTATTGGATTGGGGCTGTGCCCAATTATCCTCTTGGATTGGATTGCAAGTGAGTAACCTCCTATCCCAATTTCCAGTGCACCAAGTGAAGCCTATAGGATCCCGCTGTTACACATTCTAAGAAAGCATTAAGCCACTGAGCCCACGGATAAAGTAGTCATGTTCACAGCGTGATGTGATGGCTAAAATTTCACTTCTTTTCCAGACGTTATCTCTCTCCCAACTGCAAGCCGCTCCTTCATATGTTGTCAAACTAGTTTCCCTATCCCTGTTTTGTATGTTTTACTCAGAACCCTTTATTATTTGCATCTTCATAGAGCACTAAAATGTAAACAGAAAATGTTAGACAGGATTAAAGTCCAGAAACCAGAAGTCAAGATTAGATTACAAATGACATTGAGTACTCATCCTTTGAAAATAGTCCTGTAATCTCTCTTGTGGTTTAGGATTTAGCTGTCCCACGTCTAATAAAATAGCCCTAAATATGTTTTCCAGGTTTGGATCTTGTAAATAGTGTTTATGGCTATGTTTTATCTTAGCACATATTAAAATCAGAAATTCCCGATTAACAAAACAGATATGGTTGCTGTAACCCCTGACAGACATTGTGTGTAACTCAAGTGAAATAATGCAAAGTTTTGTCAGTGCCCAGATCTCATTAAGACCTGGTGTAGCTAAGGGATTGCCAGTGGACATGTAAAGCAATCTCATAGCACCTTTCTACAGCTCTCTTCTGGTTTCATTCATTTTAATGTCTACATTACCTCCTAAGGGTTCCAAAATATAAGGTTGGTTTAAATTTTCATTTGTCTTTTTAAAGTGTTCCTTTAGCTTACTTTGGATGTATTAGAATAAAAGATGGCTAAAGCACACCATATTAAAAACTGATGTCTGCAGTTGATCAGCATAATACATTCTTTTGTACTTACCCCTTAATTGAAGCCCGCAGCTAGTTTTTACACTTGATATACACCTGTCATGTACAGCCTAATGACCATGGACAGGTAAGATGAATATACCTTATTATTTCTTAATCCTACCAACTATATGAGGGTAGGGCATAGTTTTTATGCAGTCTGGAAAAATATAAAATTCAATTTCAGTATTTTTCAGGTCTTTATAATAGAGAGGCACAATGTATTGGCATTACCATTGGTTTCAGCTGATGTTAGTCATTTTTTAACATAGCGGTATCGGTCCCATAAGAAAAACTGGGGCTATATTAAAACTCAGCATTATTTTTCAAATGTATATCAAATATCAGTATTAGCTCAAAATGTCATATCGGTGCATCCGTCCTGTACAAGTGTGGAAAATGATAAGAGTATGGAAGATCATTGGATTTTAGAACTTCATTAATGTGGCTTTCTAACTTACTATCTTTCTTGCATCCTTCCTTGCTTTCTTTCCTTCTTTGTGTCCCACTTCCAGGCCTCCAATGTTGCCATCCTTCCTTTCTTCCTTTCTTCCTTCCTTGTTTCCTTGCTTCCTTCCTTCCTGGGGGCTGTTGGGGCTGTATAGACACAGACTAGTCAGGCGGCCCATGCTGACATCTGTCTATGCAGAAAGAAAGCTTGTGAGCATCAGAACTGGCTCATGGCCACATGAAAGAACGCGTCCTAGTCTTTAGAATCATGTTTTTACATTGCATGGATGGTTGGTTGTGTGTGTCACTTGCATGTGGAACACATGACCCCATGATGCACTGTGGAAGGAAGGCAAGTCTGCAGAGGCAGTGAGATGCTTTGGGTCAATGGCTCCTGCCATTCATGCAGATGTGACTTTGGCACATGCCACATATTGCTGTAGACTACACACACCTTTTCACAACAACAGTATGTCCTGATGGCTTCGGTGTCTTTTAGCAGGAAATTCTTCTCTGCAAAAAAACAAAGATATCTTAGGAATAGAGAATAGAATTGTATTGTCATTGCACTGTGACAAGTACAAGCAACGAAATGTGGTATCTGCTTTATCAGATTAATGTGGTATGAATTATCAGATTCACATCCAAGCAATAAAAAACACCACAGAAACACTACAGATTATCATTATTCTATCCATGTTGGTCTTATTTGTGAATGAGGCGGTTTCATCAAGCCTATACATCCCAACATTTTCACTCAGCTGCAACACTTAAAGCACGCAGGGTCACGCTGCGTCTTTACGCATGATCCCGCTGCTGGATTTTACCCTGGTGCGCTGCGCGCGAGGGATACACAGTGGGGAAAATGTTATGATCGTGAATCAGGCAAACCCAGTATTCAAACCCAACAAGTGAGGTTAAGGCAAAAAACAGGATTTTAATAATGAAAACAGGAACAGGCGGGCTCAATAGTCAAAAGGGTAGTCCAAAATCCGGTACACAAAAAGCAGTCCAAAATAGGCAGAGGTACAGACAGGGCAAAGCAAGCTCGGATAACCATAGGACAGAAACTAGTCGGTAAACCGGTAAATCAGTCAGACAGGGCAGGAAAAACAGATCAGGGAACAGGCTGGCTCAGAATCAAAAAGGCTCTCGGGTTATCGTCAACAGGTCAATCAGAATAAAGAATGCTGGAACTAAACTCACCGTGGCTCGTTAATGATCTGGCAGATAGCAGAGGTTTGTGGCAGGACTATATAGGGGAGTGAGCAGGTGAACAGGAGTGAAGGCTAATTATAAGTGAGCAGGTGGATCTAATCAAGGCAAGAAAGCTGACAGATTGCTGAGGGGAGACCGAACAGAGCTGATAAAGTGACAGGTGGAAAACAGGTAACCTAAACAGAACAACATGTCTAAATCAAAACCAAACAAGACCCCAAAATCAGAAACTTAACTAATAAATCTGATAACATAAACCAAGACAAAACCCAAATCGTGACAGAACCCCCTCCTCAAGGCCGGATTCCAGACGGCCTCAGAAACAAAACAGACTAGCTCGGGTGGGTGGAGGGAGGTACAGGACGGAGGGCTAGAATCAAATAAATGTCCAAATATAAACTCAAACAAAACAAGACGAGTCAAGTTCTCAGGCGGGCGTCCAGGAGGACGGCCCCGACGAGTCAGGTTCTCAGGCGGGCGTCCAGGAGGACGGCCCCGACGAGTCAGGTTCTCAGGCGGGCGTCCAGCAGGACGGCCCCGACGAGTCAGGTTTTCAGGCGGGCGTCCAGCAGGACGGCCCCGACGAGTCAGGTTCTCAGGCGGGCGTCGAGGAGGACGGCCTCGGCGTGTCAGGTTGTCCGGCGGACGTCCCGAAGGACGGCCTCGGTGTGTCAGGTTGTCCGGCGGACGTCCCGAAGGACGGCCTCGGCGTGTCAGGTTCTCCGGCGGACGTCCCGAAGGACGGCCTCGGCGTGTCAGGTTCTCCGGCGGACGTCCCGAAGGACGGCCTCGGCGTGTCAGGTTCTCCGGCGGACGTCCCGAAGGACGGTCTCGGCGTGTCAGGTTCTCCGGCGGACGTCCCGAAGGACGGTCTCGGCGTGTCAAGTTCTCCGGCGGACGACCCCTGTGAGACAGGTAATCCGGCGGGTGTCCTGTAGGACGGCCCCGGTTAGCAAAGATGTCCGGCGGCCGGTGGCGGAACAGGTCTCTCATAGACCGGCGGCGGAGCATGTCTCTCGGAGACCGGCGGCGGAGCATGTCTCTCGGAGACCGGCGGCGGAGCATGTCTCTCGGAGACCGGCGGCGGAGCAGCAACCTCTGAGGCCGGCGGCAGAACAGGACCCTCAGGAACCGACGCCTGGAGAGAGAGAGAACAGAACCTGGCGCCGGACTAAGAGCTAGAAGAGACGCCTGGCTAAAGAGTTCAGGAGGCGCCTGGCTACAGAGTTCAGGAGGCGCCTGGCTACAGAGTTCAGGGGGCGCCTGGCTACAGAGTTCAGGAAGAGCCTGGCTACAGGCTTCAGGTTCAGTCGGCCCCTGGCTACTGGCTTCAGGTTCAGTCGGCCCCTGGCTACTGGCTTCAGATTCAGTCGGCCCCTGGCTACTGGCTTCAGATTCAGTCGGCCCCTGGCTACTGGCTTCAGGTTCAGACGGCCCCTGGCTACAGGCTTCAGGTTCAGACGGGGCCTGGCTACAGGCTTCAGGTTCAGACGGGGCCTGGCTACAGGCTTCAGGTTCAGACGGGGCCTGGCTACAGGCTTCAGGTTCAGACGGGGCCTGGCTACAGGCTTCAGGTTCAGACGGGGCCTGGCTACAGGCTTCAGGTTCAGACGGGGCCTGGCTACAGGCTTCAGGTTCAGACGGGGCCTGGCTACAGGCTTCAGGTTCAGACGGGGCCTGGCTACAGGCTTCAGGTTCAGACGGGGCCTGGCTACAGGCTTCAGGTTCAGACGGGGCCTGGCTACAGGCTTCAGGTTCAGACGGGGCCTGGCTACAGGCTTCAGGTTCAGACGGGGCCTGGCTACAGGCTTCAGGTTCAGACGGGGCCTGGCTACAGGCTTCAGGTTCAGACGGGGCCTGGCTACAGGCTTCAGGTTCAGACGGGGCCTGGCTACAGGCTTCAGGTTCAGACGGGGCCTGGCTACAGACTTCAGATGCTCCCAGACCCTTTAACACCCAGAACCTCAGCAGTAACCTTTCCAGAACCTCTGACAAAGAGAGCTTGGCCAGCCACTTGGGAAATTGGCTGTCGAGCCAAAGATGAGGGGGTAAGAGCTTCAGAAGAGGTCCAGGGGCCTCTAAGTCTCCATGGGGCTCTGGGTGCTTGTCTTCTCGGCGAGGCCCCCGACGGAGCTTGTCGTTCGGGCGAGGGCCACGACGGCGCTTGTCGTCTGGGCGAGGGCCACGGCGCCGCTTGTCGTCTGGGCGAGGGCCACGGCGCCGCTTGTCGTCTGGGCGAGGGCCACGGCGCCCAGTGTCCCGATGAGCCCCCGAGTTGCGGCCTGCAAAAGGGCTCGTCTGAACCCCCTCATCGTGGGCCTGTGGTAGACCCTCCTGGGTTCCCACGTCGCAGACTGGCGGCGGACCCTCCTGGGTTCCCACGTCGCAGACTGGCGGCGGACCCTCCTGGGTTCCCACGTCGCAGACTGGCGGCGGACCCTCCTGGGTTCCCACGTCGCAGACTGGCGGCGGACCCTCCTGGGTTCCCACGTCGCAGACTGGCGGCGGACCCTCCTGGGTTCCCACGTCGCAGACTGGCGGCGGACCCTCCTGGGTTCCCACGTCGCGGGCCGGCGGCGGACCCTCCTGGGTTGCAGCGTCTCGGGCCGGCTGCGGACCCTCCTGGGTTGCAGCGTCTCGGGCCGGCTGCGGACCCTCCTGGGTTGCAGCGTCTCGGGCCGGCTGCGGACCCTCCTGGGTTGCAGCGTCTCGGGCCGGCTGCGGACCCTCCGGGGTTGCAGCGTCTCGGGCCGGCTGCGCAGACAGTGCTGCCTTATAGCTGCCGGAGGCCGGCACTGGAGCTGAGGTAGGAGGCGGGTCCTCTGGGACAGGTGCAGGGGCGTCGGCTGGACCCTTGGGGACAGGATTGAGTCCACTATAGAAACCCTGGAGAGCCGCTCTATAGTGCCCCTCGACCTCCTTTAATTTTGCCTCCAGCTCCTCTGAATACTGGCAGAAAAGAGCCTCCCTAAGGTCTTTAATAATAGGGGCAAAAGCTCTTAACTGGTCCTCCAGAGCCAGATCCTCAGCATCACGGGCGCCACCAGGAGGCGCTGTGGGCTGCTCAGCTCTGGGGAGCACCGGACTCCGATCCACTGGGCAGGAAGTGGCAACGGACGGGCGCGGTACTGACTCGCCTGTCGGCCGAACAGAACGGGTGAAGGAGCGACCCACAGGTTTCCGTCCCCTCCTCCGACGGCGGGACGGCAGGACTTGCTGGAGGTTTGATCCTGTCGGTAGAGCCGGGATCGGCGGAGCCCACAGCGTTCCCTGCATCTCCTCCTCTGGAGGGAGAGAGAGAAAAAGATCCGGGCGAAGATCCCGCACCACCTCCGCTTCGACCTCCATAAACAAAGTTGGGTCTGGATAAAACCCATGGGCAGAGCCGACAGCGGTGTCGCTGGGTGAGTGATCCCCTCTATTCTGAGCAGAACCTGAATTAGTGACAAAAAGCCCTCCCAATCGTAAGCTCGGAGCAGGCAGCGAGTTACTGCTGCTGCGGCTGCTGGAGAGATGGCGTCTGGGACCGATACCAGGGGGACAAAACGCCAATCTGGAACCCTCCCAAGCCATAGCGTGTGGCGGGGAGAAAAAAAAAAAAAACCTCTAAAAACTTGTTGGGCGATAGGTTTTACTGGGCCAGATCATTCTGTTATGATCGTGAATCAGGCAAACCCAGTATTCAAACCCAACAAGTGAGGTTAAGGCAAAAAACAGGATTTTAATAATGAAAACAGGAACAGGCGGGCTCAATAGTCAAAAGGGTAGTCCAAAATCCGGTACACAAAAAGCAGTCCAAAATAGGCAGAGGTACAGACAGGGCAAAGCAAGCTCGGATAACCATAGGACAGAAACTAGTCGGTAAACCGGTAAATCAGTCAGACAGGGCAGGAAAAACAGATCAGGGAACAGGCTGGCTCAGAATCAAAAAGGCTCTCGGGTTATCGTCAACAGGTCAATCAGAATAAAGAATGCTGGAACTAAACTCACCGTGGCTCGTTAATGATCTGGCAGATAGCAGAGGTTTGTGGCAGGACTATATAGGGGAGTGAGCAGGTGAACAGGAGTGAAGGCTAATTATAAGTGAGCAGGTGGATCTAATCAAGGCAAGAAAGCTGACAGATTGCTGAGGGGAGACCGAACAGAGCTGATAAAGTGACAGGTGGAAAACAGGTAACCTAAACAGAACAACATGTCTAAATCAAAACCAAACAAGACCCCAAAATCAGAAACTTAACTAATAAATCTGATAACATAAACCAAGACAAAACCCAAATCGTGACAGAAAATGCATACATTAAGACAGTAAAGGGCTCCTTTAGGGTGGAGAGAAGGAATAATGGGTCTGAGCTAAAGCCCCCGATGTTACAAGTTCCTTAAAATGACCCTTAAAAGTCCGCACCTAAATTATATGTAACGTAATTTTGCGCACCTGAATTCAAGCGCAAGGAACCACGCCCACCGAAGCAGCGCTGGTTCTGTGTCGTTAAAACAAAACAGCATGAAAAACAGTTACTGGCTCTCAATAAATAAGAATGAAACTTATAAACAGACTAACTGGCGTTTTAGACTGCATCTGGTTAGCAGAACTGTTGTCTGGTCCAGCATGCAGCTAAGACTGGTTCTGAATGTGAAGGAAGTTGAACCAGCTCTGTAGAGGGCGGGTCTAGACTGAGCTCTGATGGACAGAGCTGTGAATCATCTGCAGCCCAGATGGGTTTTGCTATCTTTATTTCATTCGGTACAAACATTTACTCGCCATGTGGCAGCTAGCCCTCTGAAATTCACTCGCCAAACGGGAAATTTACTCGCATTTGGCGACTGGCGAGTGTTCAATTTCGGACCCTGCCGGGGAGCGTTCTGGGGTTAAGGGTCTTGCTCAGGGACCCAGAGTGCAGGCGCTGGGGATCGAACCGGGTGCTTGCATCCTTCTCTGAGTGCAAGCGCGCTGCTCTAACCACTAGGCCAGCACTCCCCCCTCAGCACTTTCCTGACATGTGTGGGATGTTCAGGAAAAACAAGTGCAATCCATTGAGATGTTACAGGTCTTAAAGGATCTGCTGCTAAGGTCTTGGTGCCAGACGACTCAGCAGACCTTTAAAGTTCCACCGTAGTCCGTGATTAGAAAGCTCAGGGCTGGCTTACCAGCAAATAGGGGATCCAGACACCATCAGGCAAGTGGCCATAATATTATACCTAAAACTATATTTAGTTAATGGAGGTTACATTCGTCAGTGAATGTAGTTTTTCTGTCACCATATCTTCTGTAAGATCACAGTGCAGTTATTGTTTAAGTAAAGTTAAAATGCATTCATGCCCCACAGTCACTTTCAGTTTGAAATTAAGACAGTCATTGATGCTGCTATGTCTCACCCTCAAGACTACATGAGGAAGTCGTTGGAAATCATTTTGAGTATGGTAACTCTTGATCTGATTGCATGGGAACAGATCGGTAGGGGCATCCATGTTTCTAATCTTGACAGCTTGTTTTAGGGAAATGACTGAAATATAGGAATTAAGCTAAACTGATCATTAAACTCCAAATACCAAAGTTTAATGCACAAAGCAAGGTAACAACCAGAGCAACTAGAGAACATATCAGCAAAAGAAGATGGAGAAGTTAAGATAAGCAGCTTTAAACAGAAATGATCATAACTAAATCTTGGGATAAGGCCTGGATGCACGTGAGGTTGCCTCTAAATGCCTCAGCGTTTTTAAGTTATCTCCATCTCCATCATTTATGTGACAGGAATTGTTTTCATTACATTTAATGGTGCATTTGGAAAACATTCAAATAGTACCGTTGTTACCTCAGGAGAACTTACAGATGGTTTCAAAGTTGAATTTCAGTACCCCTACAGTTAATTAATGTATGATTATTTTCATCAGCATAACTGAAGTGCTCAGGTTGCCTCCCTACTCCATCCCCCACCTGACATTGTTTCTCATATGCAAAGCTGTAAGGGCCTGCTGTCACTTTTTCTTTTTCTTGTTCATTTTTTGACTTTTTCCTGGAGACTTGCAAGTGGATAACAATGGGTCCCCTGGCTGTACTCATCTGATTCAGTCAGGAAGAAGAGAAAAAGCACCACAGTGCCTTGGGAATATTCTGCCTGAAAATGGTAATTTACCAGCTCAAGCAAATCCTGGGAGAGCAAGGAAGATGAAGAGTAGACAGATTTCACTTGCTTTATTTATTAAATTTGATAACCGGTACGGGCGTCCAGAGACAGAAACGTTCTTCCATGTGTCATTTAGACGGAGGGAGAGAATACAGTGGAGAGCCATCAAAGACTCCCAGTCATTCAGTTTGATAGGAAGCAACTGTCTCACAACTGTCCACTGCTGTACACATTTTGTGCACACTGGTTACAACTACAACATTTAGAAGCATTTTATTAGGAGTATGACCCACTGAACACAAACACCCCCAATACACCATCATCAACCTGAGACATGGTGGGGGCAGCATTGTGTTGTGGGAATATTTTTCCTCATCAAGGTCTGAGGAGCTGGTCAGAGGGAGGATGGATGGAACAAAATACAGAACAGTGCTGGAAGAAAACCAACTACAGCAAGGGTGCCCAGCTTCAGTACAGCTGAATCAAATTACCTACTCTGCCTTCAGTGAAGTTCTGCAGAGACCTGGTAATGACCTGGTCATTTGATTTAGGTTCTGGCATCCAAGATAATATCAAAAACATAAGGACACCGGCCTCTAGCACAACTTCCCCACTGTGCTATGAGCTGTAAAGGACTTGAGACTTGGACTGAAGTTCTGCTTTTAGCAGGAAAGCAACCATAAACAGAGCCACAGTGGAATGGCTTGCATCATAGCATATTGATGTTAATGAGCAATTACAACAGTCTTTTTCTGAACAGTCAAACTTCTATGGTGGACTGTTTCCCCTGGCCTTGCCTTATGGTAAGGAGGAAAGAGGCTAATTGATCAGCTGGCTGGCACTCCTTGGTGTCAAGTAAGCAAACCTCACCACTTTCTCCGGCTATTACTTAATACACTGTGTTGTTCTCAGTTTCCTCCCGGTGTACGGGAAAAGCTCACTGCCCTCTCTGTCCTCAGAATTCTCCTCTGGGACACTTCACACAATTCAGAAAGGAGGTGGAAGAGCCCAACATAGCCACAAAGCCGTACTGAAGAGGTATCACTTTGCAATCTGCCTGTCTCCCAGCTCTGGCGTCTCATTTGTTCTGTGTGCTGATGTGCATCAGGACTTCAGGGCAAGGTGATAGTCTCCAGGGACGAATTGCAAAAGAAAGTTACCCGAGGAGATAAAACGGTAAATAGAGAGGGGAAGCCTTTTCTGCGCTGTGGAGCTTTGTGTTTCTGAAGAAAAAAAATCAGTAGCATCAGTTAAGCAGTACCCCTGCAGAAACTTGACTGCAGAGCCAAAAAGCCCTTGAATGGGTTGCCTTTGAATGACGGAGGTCTTTTGAATGTACTCTGCTTGAATAGGAGGACTTTGACAAGTGAGGCTTTGTGATTTCCCTTTGCTCCTCAGTCGTTATCAGTGCAACCGACTCTATATGTTGCCAGAGTTACGGCTCACATAGCCAGGATTCTCTGATGGTTCCCATTCCTCAGGCTTTCTGGAGAGCCTTAAAATGTCATTAAAAGCCTCAGTTTTAATAAGCTGAATCTATTCCTTAGAAAGTGTTAAATACCTTCAGATCTACTATGTTAGATCTCAGATTTGATTTATTTCTCTCCTAAATTTGTAGATTTCTTCATGAACTTCTTCTTCCATCAACTTTTTTTTTTCATAAATGCACTGGCAGCATTTGTTATATGGGTTCAAGTTCTGGTTGACGGATTTGGATCATGTTACGCTGTGAGAAAACTACAAGGACCATGCTAACAGCTGCAAACTTCCCTGTCAGAAGCTAACACTGCAATATATTGGTACTCAGACATTTGATTTTGAGTTCCCACTCGGATATTCTACTCAAAGACCGCCTAAAGCTTGATTTTTGACTGCGAAGGTGGGTCTCCCAGTCCCAGTGGCTCCATCTTCAATATCTAATATGGCCACCACGCATATGAAACGTAGTAAAGGTTGTTGCTGTGACCTGTTTATCAACACTTTGGATGCTCTGTATAGCACTAAAGCAGTGATATACATTGTCGGAAATATCATGAAAACGTTTCTTTAGTGTTGCATTACATCATACAGGTCTGTATTGCAACTAGTGATTAGCGCCACACAACTGAGGGACTCTTGCTTGTTTTCCAAACTCCAGATACCGATGACCGATTCAAGCTCCAACATCCGAAACACTTTAAATGCAACATTACTGTCGGACATTAGTCCATGAATAAATCCACCTCCTGAAGCGGGCTTATTGTAATTTGTTTTGGTTATCTACTACCTAATTTTCATTGGACATTGCAATGATTTCAATAGCTGACTAGTTATTAAATTAGATTGCGTAACATTTTGCAGACCAATGGTATGTTCATGCCTCAAACTGCTTCTGTTCTTAATGCAGGGAGTAGGTGTGTGGCTGTACCCTTCTAATATTGCTTATTGCATATTTCACACCTACCAAGAACCATATTAGAAACCATTTGCTGTCATCAAGCAGCAAGAGTAATGGCCAAATACGGGTAATTTTGCTAACATGTATACTAAATACCTACTATCTATCATACTCTACTTTGGTTAACAATCTTCTTTTAAATAGCATCTTCTTGACAGTAGAAAAGGAAATAATTTTGCTGCATGCTTGAAAAAAGGTTCAGGCAAAAATGGGTTAAATTGTGTTGTAATTGATGTTGGCCGGCCGAAAAATTATATTCTAATGATGTAAAACACTTCCTAAAGTCTAAATTATGGGTAAATGAAACTTATAGAAGCCATAATTGTTATTTCAAGTAGGCTAGAGGTAATATTATATCCCATAGCATGAGATTTTACAATAATTCTTGTCTTATGAAGCACTTTCTACTTGTTATCAGAATGTGACTTTGTCTGGAAAAATAAGTATCAGCTGTAAGTATTAGAAGGCTGGAAGTAAAGATGTCTGTTTTTAACTTTACACCTTCTATCCATATTTGAGATTCTTAATTTGAAATGTAAAAGGTAAAAATAAAAATAAACGCAGAGAGAGTGGAAGACAAGATGCTACCCATTTGTTAGCACTGTGAGAATACACCTACGAGCAAACCCTTAGCTAAAGTTAGCATCTGCTTCGTGGTTGCTTAAGGGTACAACAATAAAAGGCTACTTCATCTTTAGGGAATCCAGGCTACAGTTTACAACTCCATCTAGGCTGATCGAGTTTGAAGTGGATATTTCCACACTGAACAGTGATTCTTTAAGCAGCAATATATAGACGGGTCACACCTATTCTAGAACTGGTTTTAGACTCTTTAAAAAAACATTGTATATTTCATGAAATCTTTAGTCTATTTGTATTTTTCTTCTTTTAATTTTCCCAGAACTCTTGCTAGAATCTAATTGTTCTTGTGAGCCCAGGATTGTGAGTCGTTCTATGCCACGAGTTGGAAATATTGTTACACCCCTACTAGGAATGTAAACTAAAAGAAAGACTACCCCTTTCTTAGCCTCTTCAAACAGCTTGATGAATAAAAGTGTAAATATTCCAAGTCTTGCAGGCATTAATATAGCTTTTGTAATTAACAAATCCAAACTTACTCCACAGTGCATTACAAATCAATTTGTCCCCAGCACCCCACCACCTCCCAATCTCCCTTTCTGTGTCTATGTGGGAGTGGAAAAAAAAGGGGGGGATTGGGGGGGGTTAATGTAGCCGAATGTATTAATTCAACATGATGAATCCTGTATTCAAGTCAGTGGAGTGAATAATTAAAATTAGCTGATAAAACTTTCAGCAGAATTACTTTGCTGAAATTGCTGAACAGATGTGTCATTTTAATGAAAATCCACAGCCAAGCTCCTTTCCCCTTCCCCTCTGTCGAGTAAAAATATTATTCCCACGGCACATTCTTAATTTGGTGGTAAATACACTCACAGCCGTCTCCGGGAGGGTGGGTGGGAGCGGGTGGAGAGAGAGGAAGAGCAACTTGTCACACTTACTAACTGGATTTCTCCCTCTGCATGCAGTTAAAGCTATCTACAGTAATTCACAGCACTCCATTGTTTCGACAAATCCCAAGGAGGACTTATTAAAATGCAATAATCTCCCTATTTAAACAGAAACAATAACCATTAGAATTCCCGCAGATCTAAAACAGAGCGTAAGCCCCCATCTGCTGTGAATGATTAGAGTCTTGACGAGGGAATTTAATTTGCAACATTCAAAGATTGGAATCGGAGCAGATCTCTCCTCTGAGGCTCTCACCCTCGTACTCATTTGCCTCTTGCTTTATTTTAATTATTTATTTAGCTGCCAATAAAGTTGCTCTAGCAAAGGAGCATTAAATGCATCTTGGCAAGGTGACAACATGCTTTACAGAGATGCTGCCTTTTCTAAAGCCTCTTCTCATTGTTTTAGATTTAGTGTTCTTTCAATAAGGTGAGTTCTTTATAAGCAATTAGCATGAAAACAAAATAAGTCAAGTTGTGATCATCTATGGGCTCAGTTAATTAATAATTATTAATAATAATTAAAGCAATTTGTGGAACCATTATAATCAATAGCAGGACATATTAATTGATATTTACATTTCAATGTTAAGATTTGATTAAGCTCGCTCAATGAATCAAGCTTATTTTACAGCTCATTCTCTATCAAATACTTAAAGTGTGTGAAAGTATATTTAAATGCCTTTTCCACTAATCTATTACAAGGTCTAAGTGCAATCAACATAAATAAGTCTTTTTGTTGGATGCAAGTTCAAAGGTATGAAGAAGGGCAAGAATAGCCTAAATAAGCTTGTAAGGAAAACATATCCATGTTTTATTCTATGCAAGGGCATGGCACAGAATTCAACTGCTGGGCGGATCAGAAAGGAAAAAGAAGAAATGGAACTATCAGAGCTGGCACTGAAAAGACCCCCAAAAAAACTACAGTATATCTGTACCAAAATTGGATGAAGCCCGGATGTTTTCTGAACTGCCCTGGATCTCATGAAAGAAGACATTTAGTCATTTGCTAAAAAGATGCATTGACCCCCAAAATATCACTAGATTTAATTATATTATTTAATAACAGTCAGATTTGTTTCTGTTGTATTCCATTTAATCACTACCTGCTCTACCATAAACTGACAATGAATTTAAAGAAGAAGACACAAAAAAAGGTATTTTACACAATATGTTGCACCACAGCTGGTCCAGTGGACCAAACAGAAAACAACACCTTCAAGTGAAAAAAAAGAAAACTAAAACAACCCACACACACGCGTTACACACTCCAACCAACCAAAACTCACTTTCTTGGGTTTCTAACTAACCTAAATAGACCCAAAACTCCATTAGCAGCTGAACAGATGAAAATTAACAATGCCATATACTACAACTGTGTAACGATTAAGCAAGCAGGCAGCAATAGTATCCAATTTAGAGTGAAGAACATCGTAGCTTGCTAATAAGCTACAGACAGTGCAAGTTGACTACAGTTCAAAATCAGTAGACCTCTACTGCCTCTGCACCAGTTTGCAACCCATAATTCAGCATAGTCAAGGAAAGTGTCCCAAGAAATTGCATAGTATGGCAATCTCAACACTTAAATGCCCATCTGTGAATATCGGATCATCACGGCGTGAGAATGTTCTCCTTTGTGTAGGATACGGCCAGATCAGGATCAGTGAAGGATTTTTCCTCCTCTCTGAAAGTGACGCGGAATGCAGCTGGAAAGCGAAATCCAAATTTGACATCCTTAGTGTTTTTAAGGAGTTGTCTTGCCTCTGTAAAAAATGGGCGCTTCTTCGCCATGTCTATTGCGAAGTCGTGAAAGATGTGTACTTGCTTCTTCTTGTAGAACAGCTTCTTCTTCTGACTCGAAATGCGAAGGATGTGGTTCTTCACATCCCTGTGATGTATGCGGATGATGAAGGTTCTGGGCCTTTCTCCTGCATTGGGTTTTGGTGCCAGTGAACGATGACCACGGTTTAGACCACGGAGTGTCCTCGAGGTCCAAAATCTCCTTCAGCACATCGGCGCAGAACTGTCGTGGGTCTCTCCCTTCCTCGCCCTCCTCTATTCCAATTAGACGGATATTCTGGCGACAGCTGCAAGTCCAAGCACTTCTCTGTCAAGTTGCACACTTTTGCTTGCAGGCATTCCACTGTAGTTTCAAGAGTCATTACTGTTGAGGTCCACTTGGAGGCAGCTTGCTCGAGGTCATCGACACGCTTAGCACACTATGCATTAGCAGCCTGCTGAGAGCTGACAGTAGTGTGCAGCTCTTGACAGATGGAGACTATTTCCTGACGGACGGCAGCCGTCTCAGATTAAATTTTCATACCGGAAAAAACGGCAATGGAACGGCTTCACTGAGCGAGCTAGCTGCTTTCTTGCTAGCAGCTGAATTAGCAGCTTTTGCAATTCTACTGCACGACATGCTTTAAGCAAGAACCGCTCCATGTAGACGTAATATTTTTCACGCAACTAAAGCAACTGACAATGTATAACTTTGAGACAAAGTTGTAGCTTATTTATTGGAATTAAGCAGTCTTATAAACGATTAAATTTAAAGTTGCATGCAGAGCTCCAGGACCTTGCAGCCTCACATGTCGAATGCCCTCTTGGATATAAGGTTTTCTATGAGAAAAAATAAAACATACACAAATACCTCCCCACACCGTGTTTGCAGGACAGAGAGAACTTCCAGGTCATGCCATTTGTTTTAAAAAAAAGAAAGAAATACAAAGTGAGTGCTCGTTATCTGTTTTTTCCTTTTTAGTTTAGTGCAAAATATCGGACAACGGTTTGTTATCCGTTTTCTTGTTTTGGCTTAATAAATGAAAAATGTATATACTGGTGTGTTTTTGTTGTTTTATTTTGTTTAATTATGACAAACTGCCTGAATATACACTGACCAAACAAACACAGAAGTGTGTTTGTTTGGTCTCCTGATTTTAAAAATGGTTGATATGTTAGAGCACTCTATCAGAGATGGGTAGTAACCAGTTACATTTACTCTGATACATTTACTTGAGTAACTTTTTTGGGGAAAAAGTACTTCTAGGGGTATTTTTACTGCACTGTACTTTTACTTGTACTTGTGCCAAGTATTGCTACTCTTACTTGAGTAAAATTTTCTGGCAACCCTACCTACTGCAAGTAATTTCATGAATAAAGAACATACTTGTTTTAACCAAAAATGCACCAGAGATACAAAAACCTAGAGTTAGTGTTAAAGTGAGATTTCTTATTTGAACACAAGCTTTGTTATTTTAATGCTGTTTTTTATCTTCTTAGCTCATAGATCCATTTGGAGGTCAAATGAACGTACAGTAAACGGTAGATATTGTCATTGGAAGTACTTTGAACTGTTCTAATATAAACTAAATAGGTACATTAACTGCTGTAAGTATTGCTTTTAAATTTAATGTTGAAAAAAATTTTGTCTGTCTAATTACATAATTTTTAAATATTAAATGATCACTTATTAATATGTTATGATTAGTTACTCAGTACTTCAGTTGCCTTCTCACGGAATACTTTTTTACTCTTACTTTATTGGTTGACTACTTTTACTTTTGCTTGAGTAAAAATATGTTGAAGTAGTGCTACTCTTAGTTGAGTACAATTTTTCGCTACTCTACCCACCTCTGCATTTGCTAATAAAACTAAAGCCTTAGCTATTGGTCATGCTATTGGTCTTTCTTTGTTACAGGATGAGAGACATGTGCCATACATGTGCAGTCAAAGGGCAGTTTGCCCCAATCTGAAAGATATAGCCGGAATCAGTGTTTAGATGGATGCTGACATAAACGTCTCGTGTCATTCGGAGTACAATTTCATTCCAATTGAGCCTAATCCAATCACTATGTTCCAATGAATGTGTTTACATTACAAATTCTTATTCCGATCGGCCCTTTGTTCCGATTACTTAAGTCCATGTAAACATAGCTACAGACTGCTACCTTGGTGTTTCTTACAATAAGAAGATTTTGGTCAAACACGGTCTTCACCTATGTCCTAATTAGGAAGGATAATTTGTCCACCTTTAAAGTTTAGTGTTTGCATGTTTCAGATTACAAACAGCGCACAGTTGTGTATCCTTTCCATTGTGTGTTTTTAAGGCCAGGTCGTAGGTGTTCATCACATCCTCATTAAGATGTCATGCTTCACTGCTCATTTCTAGAAAGCAATAGTTTCAGTTCATCGTTGCAAAGAAGACTCTTCATAATTTCAAATAGCTTCTGAAACAGAGAGCTGCAATGTCTTTTCAGCAGCTCAGCAGGTGCACTCCTAAATTTATATTGAAAAGTGCTTTATCCTGCAAGTTGGTGTACTCCCAGAGGCTCTGTGCACTGCTGATCTCTCTAGCCAGTATCATCCATTTCTGGTTGCGAGTGTTCCGAGCAAATCCTAATTCCTGTCTGTGGTTAGCGGTGTGCCCTAGAGATTTCTAATAATGAGCTCGGAGGTTAGGAAAAGTGGTGTGCCAGTCCCAGAAGGTGTTGTTGAGTTATGGATGGGAAGTATGGGTTCCAGCAGGGCCTCCAGAGACCCAGTTAGGGCCAAAGCCTTGACAGAAGGCATATTATTTCCCTATTTGAAAAGAAAAGCTGTGCCATGTTGAATTGCAGTTAATTGGCACTAACCAGAGGGAGGGTTAGAAAGCAAACCTTTAAAAAAAATTATCTAATAACTGTTGCAATTATACTGTAATAAAATTATGTTTAGCTTCTTGTAGCATAGAGTTCAACAGAAAAAGTATCATGTGTTTTGTTTTTGTAATACTGTTTTTCCTTCTTTTGAGCACTGTCAGACCTCAGTTCATGCTCATATTGTGTAGTCTATTGGTTAAAGATGTCTTGAACTCCCCCACTCACCGTTCCACATATGGACTCTGTTCACTGGATACAGTTCGCATTATTTGCAAACTATGACTGTCAAATGGTCTTGGTTGTGTTCTACAAAAGGAGGTTCAGTGTCAAGCATTTTTTGTGTTTACTTTACTGGATCACTGTGATCATTTACAAAGAGTGCATAGACCAGTCAGAATAAGGATTATAGTAGCAGTTTTGAAATGAAAGAGCTGGAAAAAAATTATTTTTTTTCTGTTGCTAATTTTCCACTTGAGGGAATACCGTGCTTTGCAGAGTGGCTGATTCAAATATGAGTAATACCAACAAACAGGGTTTTGTCACAGAAAACATGAACAGTGCATGGAGAAGATGAAAAAGGATTTAAAAAACATTACATTTTAAATATATTATACAATTTGGGTTAAGCTTCTTTCCTTTCCTATAAACTCTCAGCTATGTGACATCCATCTACTAAACATAGGAGAACTATGACAGATCATACCTTACATTAAGATTCAAACTATTTTATTTTAACTATAACTATTTTTATCTAATATGGATGGGTCCTTATTTCATATTTCAGATAAACAATAAAAATAAGACATTTAACAGAAAACCTAAAACTTTGAGGGATTAAACATTTTGTCATATTTTCAAAATTTTGTGTGTTGGCAAGGCAAGGCAAGGCAAATTTATTTATATAGCACATTTCAGTACAGAGACAATGCAAAGTGCTTTACATGATTAAAATAAAGGAAAATAAAATAGAATAAACGCAAGCAGGAATAAAATGCAGAAACAAAATTGAACATGGGAGAATAGAAATTAAAAGCAAACAAGTAGAAACAGTTGGACTACAAAGTGAGCCAATGATGTTTCAGTAAAACAGTTTAATTAGAACAGTCGAGGGCAATCCTAAACAAATGTGTTTTTAATCTTGATTTAAAGGAACTCAGTCTTTCAGCACTTTTACAGTTTTCTGGAAGTTTGTTCCAGATAAGTGGAGCATAGGAACTAAATGCTGCTTCTCCCTGTTTGGTTCTGGTTGTAGGTATGTGGAGTAGGCTGGAATCAGAAGACCTTAGTGGTCTGGATGGTTGATACACTGATAACAAGTCTGTGATGTATTTAGGTGCTAAGCCATTCAGGGATTTATAAACTGACAGAAGGATTTTAAAGTCTATTCTCTGAGAGACAGCTGCAGCTGTCTGATCCACTTTTTAGGCAGACCTGTGAAAACACTGTTGCAGTAATCAATTTGACTAAATATAAACACATGGATTAATTTCTCCAGATCATGCTGAGACAGTAGTCCTTTAATCCTGGAAATATTCTTCAGGTGATAGAAAGCCGACCTTGTAACTGTCTTTAAATGCTTTTGGAGGTTCAGGTCTGAGTCCATCACAACACCCAGATTTCGGGCCTGATCAGTGGTTTTTAGCTGAAGCAGCTAAAGTTGTGTGCTAACTTTTGATCTCTCCTCTATTGGTCCAAATATTATTACTTTAGTTTTATTTTTATTCAATTGAAGAAACTTTTGGCTCATCCATGCATTGATTTCTTCTAGGCATTTACTCAGTGCTTGAACTGGTTCATAGTCACCTGGTGACATGGTGATGTAGAGCTGTGTGTCTTCTGCATAGTTATGGTAGCTGATGTTGTTGTTTTTTATGATCTGAGCAAGAGGGAGCATGTAGATATTGAAGAGGAGGGGACCCAGGATGGACCCTTGGGCAACCCCACATGTGATTTTTGTCATCTGGGATGTAAAGTTACCTACTGATACAGTTGGACATTCTGTTTGGCTTCCTTTTACAGTTTGTCATTGTGAGTACCCACCAACAGGGCTGTCAGATGGAAATGTATGGCTTGGCCTAATACTGTCTCAGAAGTGTGTGGTTGGGTAAAGATTTTCTTATGCTGAAAATATGCTGCTCACTGTTTGTGAATATGTTTGTGTATACCTTGTGTCTTTTCGCCACCTTTCAGCTGCTCTCGTACACACTTACCATGCATGTTAGGTACCCTAAGGAGTACCTAATACTGCCTTACCACTCCTCTAAACTGTTTACTGCCTTCAGAGGTTTTAACGTTTTACCTTAAGGTTGTTTCAAAATTCTAGATGAGCCAATGATGGAGCAGATTAAAGGCTTCTCCGCTCTCCTGTGCCTGGTTCTTTTGTTCTCAATGGGCTCCATTTACATTTAATGAACTGAAAGCCTTTCCAAAACATTATGGGGTTGGCGTTCAGTACAGTCTCATCCATCATCTCTGCATCACATTTTGTTTCATGCTGAACAAACTTTCTCTATCGGTTTTACAGATTACTGCTTTATAGCAGTGGTATACAGAGGTGGTTCTGCTCGGTACCCTTCCTTATCATAAAATGGTCACTTTTTGTCATTTTGTCAAGCCTATTTTGGGTTTAATGCCCTTAAAATTTTAAATGGTTTTGCCTTTGCTTTGGAAATATTTTTTTCACAGAGGATTTCCTTTTTGTCGTGCGGCTCTAACAGATTGCTTTAGTTTACCTAAATTAAGGTCCGTAAAGTGTCTTCTCAGCTTTTCCCTCAACTTCTGCAGAACGACCTGTTCACTCAAGTCAGTTGTATTTAAACAGGGGAACCATGAAATGTTCAAGGTTTGTTATTGTCCCCTGTTACTGAATCCAACATGGCTGCCTTTTGCGTAAAAGGTGATGGACGGACAGACAGACTGACTGACTGACTGACTGACTGACTGACTGACTGACTGACTGACTGACTGACTGACTGACTGAATGACTCCAACTCCAAAACCTGTCATCAAAAGATAATTTGTGAACCATTCAAAAAGCTGTTCAGCCATTATAAGAAAATGTTTGATTGCTTTAATGCCAATAAAGGTTTTTCCAATGGATATCGGGAAGCTTTTCAACATCCAATTATTTTATGAAAATATTATCCAAAAGAAATTTGGGAGAGATACAGAGATGGTGATTTGTTTGATACTCTGACTCGAGTCGCATAGTCAGAAAAGAAAAATGCTTAAAGGAAGCGGGTATGTGAGTAACAGACGGCAGGTGCTGCTCATCTTTTACTGTGAAAGGATGCACTTGATTATTAGCCTACAACATTGGTGGATTATGGGCTTTTAATGGCTCATAACAATCTGTTCATGTAGCTTCACATTAATGACCACACTGGCTTCTTTCCAAATGAATGCTGTATTCACTGACTTTGGATCATTTAGGAAACAAATAAAATTTACTTACCATAACTTACCCCTATCGTTCTATTACTGCTAATCTAACTGTGTCATTGCAAGTATAGTTCCAGCTGGAAATATCAAAATAAAAGCCCTTTCTGTTACATTCATTCTGAAGTTTGCCATTGTTTCAATTACTTAGTGCATAGTGCCTTGTTCCCTAAGTTGTCATTTATACCTTAAAATTAAAAGTTTTTACTATTTAGAATTTAGAACAGAGGTTTTGAATGTGGATTCAGAAAGTGGTTTCCAAATAAGAAAAGTCTCCAAGCCAGATTTTGTGAAATTTAAAGTAAAGGACTGGACAACATGAATACAAGTATAAATAGATGTTAACTTAGTCATTAGACAAAAAAGCACTTTGTTTTTAATTCAACATTTATAGGTTTTAATCTTTTTATATTTTTCCAAGACCATAAATGTCTACCTATTTTTTGGAAGGAAGCATTACATTTCATCAGTTTTCAAAATGACGTATTGCAGCCCTCGGCAGATTTTTGTATGCTGGGTTAGATGTGCACTAGATCTCTTGGATTCAATGAGAAGATGTTTATTTCAGCCAATGATGACTCGGGACTTGACTCTGACTTGCGGCGAAAGACTTAAGACTTAACTTGACTTAAAATAACTTGTGAACATTTCTGAAATGATACTGAAATCATAGAACAGTGTGAATTCATACTTTTTGTTGAGGCAGATGATTAAATGGCTTGACAAGGTTTTGTGCACGCCCTGTTTTAAAAAAAAATTTGGCAGTAGTGGCCTTTATGTTAGGATGCTGACAGGAAATGGGCTTGAGAGAGAGAAGGGGAAGACATGTGGAAAATGTCTACAGGCTGGAACCTGGACAGGCCATGGCAAAGACTGAGACCTCTGAATATTGGTCATGTGCTCTACCCCACAATGGAGGTGGTGGTGGCACAGCTCATTTAGCCTCTGATTTAACAAGATATACTCTTTGAGCATGGTTCTATAGAGATTTGTCTACTACACATGATTGAGGAAAATTGTGATGGAGATACCCAGACAAGGAGGGAAAAGTGCTGAATGTTGATGTTTGACTGACAGATGGAGAGATAAGTGGTTGTGATGTTGCTCTTTCACAGCCCAGTGAGCTGTGCTTTGGCTAAACTGATGATGCTGTCAAATCAGACTTAGTAGAGCCCAAACCTCCGCTAATACTGTAATGTGCCAAATGAAGCCGCTAATTTGTCATTAATTCACAGGAGAGATGAAATTTGGCCATGTCGTTTTTCTCAGCATTGGTCTTTTTAAACATTCACATAATCCAGCCTTTACAAGTGACAGGGAATTGCTCAACCATTTCCACTCACAACACATCCCTAAAACCCCACGCTCCCATCTCTTACCGCCATTTCTCCACTTTGTTACAACATCGACGTGCTGACTGTGAGACCTAGTGATGCTTAAACCCAGACTTATTGCCATGGTTATCTTTAATGACTTTGAAATATATTGGCCTCGTTAATAAGCGGCGAGGTTATCAATCCTTCTAATTAGGCTGCATGCTCCCCGAAGAAATTTCACATTAAAGAGCCAAAAGATGAGTCGTGCAAGGGGCGATTTCTTGCTGATGTGGGGGCGGAGGGTTACACAGTGGGATGGCAGGTAGTGCTGTTTGGAGCTTCAATTCAAAGTATCTTACCACGTGTGGGAGGATTAGCATTAAATCACTGTGCCCCCACCGCCACCCAGCTCCCGCTCTCGCACAAAACTCCCACCAGCACAACGGCACCTTCTTCATCTCCCATTGAAAATGACTGTTTTACTTACCCATTACGGCTATCGGTGGGTGTGTGCGCACGGGAGGGGTAATCGCTGCCAGGCAGGGCCGGGTAGCAGTAATGGGACATGAGCACTGCTGAGGTGTGTAATACGATCAGGAGTTACTGTCACAGAGCACTGATGTGCATATCTCAGGCTGACATGTTGCGGCCGCAGCGAGGCCATTTGGGTAAGCTTTATGCGGCGTTGCAGGGGAGCTTCAGTCAGCTGCCAGTAAGAAATACTGCCTTTTTAGATGAAATGGATGCCTGGCTTCTGTCTTTCACTTCAGTGTGTCAATCTTCCTGGCAGCAATGAAATAGTTTACTCACAGGAAAACTAATCTACGTATTTTACATCTCAGAGAGATTCATGAAAGTAAATGGGGAACTTCATTATTTTAATTTGATAAAGATTAGGAAAAGGAGTTTTTAAATGTGCAAATTCTGTATCAGATGCATGAGATCTGTAACGTTTTGTGTTCCTTGTTTATTGTATTACATTACTGTTCAACAGTTGGGTAACTACGTCTCAAAGCCTGTTTTACAATAGCAGCAAAAACAGTCAAAAATTTCTGTAGATGTTGCAAGAAATCCCCTAGTTACTGGAATAGACTGATTTCTGCAAGGTGTTTTTCACATTTCTGTGTGGAAGTTGTTACTGTGGGAAGCAACCTTAAAGGTTGTTTCTTTTTGTATCGGTGAGGTATTGAAAATCAAGTAAGAGGAATTCCAAAAGCTCCAAGAAGCTGTTTCAAGCTAATTGTATTTTGTATGGATGAATATTGGCTGCTGATTTAGCTGTAACAACAGAGGGCTAGACTGTGACAAATGCAGGTCAATTTGGTCCTCTGCCATGCAGTACTACTATAGTCTTAATTCCTTTCACACCTAGTTGTTTAAGGGAAGAAAAGTACCGTTCTGCCTCAGGACATCAAGTTGTAACCACCTTGGGGTTTATTAAATAAGCATATGAGACCACTGAGCTAACAGTAATCAGCTAAAATAAAAACATTGGTTAAAGATTCACAAAAACTGGAGATTGCTGGGTATTTCTTTATATTATCTCCCTGTTTACCTCTATTCAAAACTTTCTTTAGGATGTGCATGCCCATTAATAATTTGTATACATCAATTAACATTGTGTGACTTCATATATAAAGGAAATGGTGATTAGCTATAAATGCTTGTGATTTATTTGTGCCACAACCCCAGCAGCTAGGCTAAGCTTCCCTCACATTTATAACCAAATGTCACTTTTACATGATGGGTTTGTAACAAATATCTGCTGCATATTGTTAAATTAATCTTCCATTTAAAATTAATGGAGTTAGACTCCCCTGGTTCAATGTAATTTGGTGTTCACGGGCAGCAAGTGACGCGGTGTGAATACAGAATGAGCTGAGGCCAAACGGCCTAATCTTCCATCACCTTGAACCTGAGAGGAGAGGACGCTTCATCCAGCAGTGGTTAATGAGATTGTGCTCACCTCGGGGGAGAATGAGAGACAGGGAGGGAGGCGGGCATTGATGGGAGGGAGGGCAAGTTGGAAACAAAGATGGATGCAGGGAAGTGTGCTACAGCAAAACGCAGAAGAGGATATGAGGTGAGAGAATGATGGCCATGTGCTAAAAGAGGGATGGAAAAAAGGAAGATATATGGAGCAGCTTGTGGTTTCCACCATGCCTCACCACTTGTCTTGTTTTCTCGACTCTAAGAGCTGCTGCAGGACGTGTCTGATGTATGTATTCGAAAGCCGGGGCATGTTCAGACCAAATGAATTCTATATCATTATTTCCCAAACCTCACCCGGCCATGACAGAGACAGAGGACATATATCATGGTTAAGGATGCAGTACTCAGCAGGGATGTCTGTCTTTCCATAATTCATAAAGAGAGGAAAGGTTCCCCAGTGCAAGCCTGGCCATATTATTGTCAAAGCAACTGAAGGGAATCATTTTCTGCTGCCTCACACACTGTTCTCTGCTGTTTCTCATGGGCATCATTTTCCTGTTAGAGCCAAATCACAAAGAGGCCCTTTCATCTCAGCGCTGATAATTAGAAAAAGTAAAATTGGTAAAGACTTAGTTTTGTATAAATATGGACTTGTTCAATGTATGTATACTGCGCTTTTAAAAAGTTAGTTTCAAAATGGCTAAAATGTATCCTATTGCTCAAGTCTTTATATTGAAATCAAAACAATAATACATGTTATTTTTGTATTATATTATGTGATTTCATAATATTCTAATCGGGGAGGTTCTGACTAGAGATAGTCGGACTTACCTCGATGCATGGCTCTGGCTCTGGAACCAGTCTCCTTGAGAGGAGCTGGACATGCTTCCACTCTGGAATTGCCCCTGGTGAGAGGTGCCGAGCAGGAGTGGGCATACTTGTTGCCCCTCATTTTGGTGCCTGTACGTTGGGGTATAACCCAGTGAACAAGAGGGTAGCCTCCGTCCGCATATGTGTGGACGGACGGGTTCTAACTGTTGTTTGTGCTTATGTGCCAAACAGCAGTTCAGATTACCCACCCTTTCTGGAGTCCTTAGAGGGTGGTACTGGAGAGTGCCCCTCCTGGGGACTCCCTCGTTTTGCTGGGGGACTTCAACGCTCACGTGGGCAATGACAGTAAGACCTGGAGGGGCGTGGTTGGGAGGAATGGCCCACCTGATTTGAAGTCAAGTAGTGTTCTGTTGTTGGACTTCTGTGCTCGTCGTGGATTGTCCATAACGAACACCATGTTCAAGCATAAGGGTGTCCATATGTGCTCTTGGCACCAGGACACCCTAGGACGTAGTTCAATGTTTCACCTGACCTGCGGCCGCATGTCTTGGACACTCGGGTGAAGAGAGGGGCGGAGCTCTCCACCGACCACTTCCTGGTGGTGAGTTTGCTCCGATGGTGGGGGAGGAATCCGGTCAGACCTGGTAGGCCCAAACGTATTGTGAGGGTTTGCTGGGAACGTCTGCCAGAGTCCCCTGTGAGACCAAGCTTCAACTCCCACCTCCGGAAGAGCTCTGAACACGTTCCGAGGGAGGAGGGGGACATTGAGTCTGAGTGGACCATGTTCCGCGCCTCTATTGTTGAGGCGGCTAGTCCGAGCTGTGGCCGCAAGGTTGTCTGTGGATGTCGCGGCACCAACCCTCAAACACGCTGGTGGACACCAGCGGTGAGGGAAGCTGTCAAGCTGAAGAAGGAGTCCTATCGGGCTTTATTGGCCCGTGGGACTCCGGAAGCAGCTGATGTGTACCGACAGTGAAAGCAGCAGGTGGCTCGGCTGGTCGCTGAGGCAAAAATTGGGGCGTGGGAAGAGTTCGGAGAGGCCATGGAGAAAGACCTCCATATGGCTTCAAATCACTGCTTTCCAGCTGACAATGGCAGGAGTGACAGCCAGCCAGCAGAGTTGAGCTGTTTCAATGTGTAGTGCTCATATGGTTGCTTTTGGACAGAGGTGTCGCTCTGATGGCCAACACTGCGAATTAGCTGCTCTGTCGCCGCTGCAACACTGTACCGCTGTACAGCAGAGACAGAGCGTATGTCTCTGCTGTATTCACAGCAGAGACATCACTTACATCTGTAGAGCTTCTGATGGAGATGAAGGAAATGCATTTGAATATTCTGCAGTCCGAGTCAAAGAGCAACACGTTCTCCTGAGGTAGGCTGGTCGCTAATGGAACATAATTAAAAGCATTAAAAAAACAAGTAAAGAAATTACTTCATAGCCACATACCTATAAACATATATGGACATGGTTTTAGACCAATGGCCATGTTCTTTGTATTTTTTAATAACGGCCCCCACCCCCCGCATTCATCATTAGTACATTTTCATCAGTTTATTGATTAACTCTTTCTCATAATCATGCACTCATTCCGTCACACCTTCAGCACTTTGTCCATCCACTCCCATTTCCTGCGCTGATACTAATTTATACAAGTACACCCTCATTTGTTGGTTCATTCATTCACAGATTCCATTGATCAGCTCGATTGATCCCAGGCTCTAATTCTTCTAATGTCCTTATTTAATCAATAAGCCTCTGGTGATTTCTGGAGTTGCACAGAGTCTAATCAGCATGCTGGAAATCTAAAGTTGTTGACCATTAGCCAAAAACAAGTGATGTTCTACAGCCATCCATAGTTATGATTGGTTGCTGAGGATAAATACCAATAGAATGTATTATTCATTGACATAGCTGCCTCTAATGTCCACACTGTTTGCCTTCTCTCTCATCAGGATGTTATGACAATGCCCTGTGCCTTTGAGGCACCATAGGCTCTCTATCACACCTATCATTTCTGAGTTATTTAGTGTCCTGCTGGCTCCCTTTGCACTAATATAAATATCAGCAGCAACCAGCATTCAGTAAAGAGTAATTTATTCCTAAATAAGTTTCATTTAGCAGTTTTAAAAAGCAAAGGGCTTTTGCACTGCTGCTTAACACTGATTATCACTTCCTTTCGCCAACTGCTTTTTCTTTTTTGGACTCAAATGGTGTTGAGTGGGCTGTGGGGTTAGAAAGTTCCAGCTGGCAACATTTGTTTAATTACTTAAATCTGTTCGATCAAAGCTTTTCAAGCAGATATGTCACTGCTTTCAAGGTTCTAACGCAGCAACAAATGGATTTGTTCAGTCGGACCCGAATGCTAAACATTTTGCTTTATAAGGGCAAATCAGGGTGAGTGTGAAGTGAGCTCATTATGGCTACGCTCTATTGAATGTATCTCTAAGAGAGGATTTTAAATACAAACTGTGTAGCAGGCTCTGCAAATAAAAGCAACGTTAAGCTAATTTTTGTAACCAAGGATGTGTTTGGGTTGACATTAAAAAATGGGAAAAACACTATCTAAAAGCTTTAGAAAATGTTACTTTAAATGACCTTTGAAGGAATGAAAGCTGCAGTTTTCCAGATAGAAAGTGGAGCACAGCATTTTGTGAAGATTGGTAAATTTCTGGACTAGACTGGGTGTATCATGCTCATATGCAATGATGATTAATAAAGTACAATATGCATTCCAATGGACTAGCTTTTGAAACCAACAACCTTTAGATAGGTATCAAACATACTTTCATACATCTTGTATGATAGTGCGCATGTTTGTTATTGCAACTGGGTTAATGCCGCTGAAGTGTAAAGTGCTTTGAGTGGTCAATAAGACAAGAAAACCGCTTTGTAAATTCAGTCCACTTACCGTTTCCATTTTTATTATGCGCACATCTTTATATTAACTATGTGCTAATCTTAAATGTCATGTTTTCATTAGCAGTAAGCGGAAAATCATCATAATTAACAGAAAAAATTATTGAAAACATCAGTTAGAGTGTAATTAATCATTATGTGTTTCACTGAACTATTGAAATAAATAATTGTTTTCAGTATTCAAATTTATTTAATGAGTATGGACACCACCATGTTTTTCGTGTATCTTGCAAGCCATTCATCCCTCCCTTTCTCTCTTCCTCCCTCCATCCCTCCATCCATATAACCATCCAGCCGAGATTGGATTGCAGGGGTAACCCAGGCAACCACTTCCAACTTATTCTGAGAAACCAAAAGCATTCCCAGACGAGAACAAATATATGGTTTCTCTGTTCTTTATGCAGTATCTCACATTTCACATTTGCCATAGGGTTGCCTTCCATTTAAACACGCCCAGACAACCACCCACGGAAATTATCCAGGAGCCCTCCTCAAAGGATGCTTGAACCATCTCAGACAACTCCTTTCAATGCAGAAAGGAGGAAAGAGGCAGTTTTCCTCCAAGCCTCCACTGAACGACATAGCTCCTCAAAATATTTCTAAGGGTGAGCCCAGCCTTCTGTTGGATGGAGCTGAACCCAGACTTGTGTTTTATTTGTCACTACCCATTTAAAAGCCTTGATGTAGAGTTGACAGATGTCTAAACCTTTTATTCTTATATTAGTAATTGTGCACTGTTCTGAATAAATTAAAAAAAAAAAAAAATTAAAGGACCCGTAAGCAGCCTACCTGTTGAGATTGATCGATAACTGTTTATATAAGGATCATGTTTAAAAGAGAGCAGTCAGTGTTCCTCAGCTCTGCAGTTAAGTATGACAAACATGGCATGATTATAAATCTTATATTAATGCTTATCAAAATTTGCATGTTAGCTAACTGTAAACATCAGTCAGTGTGTTTCCCTGTTGGGTATTGCCTCAACCTTGAGCGTTCCAAAAGGATTTTAGGAAATTCCATCTGATGTCCCCATCTTCCACCCACCCTCATTTAAAACGGCAGCCTGACAGCCAACAGCTCCTTTCTTTTTTAACACTTTTAGTAATTCTTCTATCTTTACAACCTTGAAACACAAAATGGCTGCCTAAATCTTCCTGCAGTAGCGACCTCCACACTGAGTTTGTAAATTCATACAATCTTTGGTTTACAGCTGGTTGATCACCGACCCTATTCCAATTACCGACTGATTTTTGCATCTGTAAACTTCAACCTCATGCAGCACTGTCATGTTTTTACTATTCTCTGTCAGATTAAACTGCAATAAAACATTTGATCGTTACCTAGTAAGATTACAAAAATAACAGAGACCCAGCTGCCAGAAATTATCCTATCCTTACTCGATGCTCCCATATATGGTTTATGAAATACACATTAAGTACCTGAGAATCTCTTCATTATTTCAACATCAGCTGCTATGAATATTAGCATTGCCAGTTTACTTAGATTTTTCTTTCCTTTCCAAGGCTTACAATTTTTGATTTAACGACCAGCTTAATGATCGGTTCTTCAGGGATTTTCCAAAGACAAAGTGCAGATTCCCATTCTAAACTGCGGGCTTAGCAGTGGCAGTCATCCCAGCCAAGAATGGATTTTCCCTTGTGCCCTGATGGTGATGTAGTTAAGCTTCCCATTGTAGCCCTTCCAAGTCTGTAGTTCTGTGCTGCATCTCTGTTTTATTCAGTTTTTTTTCTCTACAAAAAATTACCCCAGAGGATCACAAAGTTGTGTGCATTGTGAGCTGGTTTTCTCATTATTTCTAGTAGCAGGGTTGGAAACCTAGACCTTGATGATTTTAGGGATACATCCTGAACTGGTGAGAAATTCTGCAGGTTTTAAGGCCACACTGATTACAAACTCTTAACAGTGGAAGTAGGAAATGAAAGCAGGTTATATGAATAAATTCCCCTCGTTGAATGCAAGGATCAGTAGAAACATGAGGTAGAGGCCTTGAAACATTTATGAGCTGTGACTGATATGACCTGGAGGAAAACATACCTGATCTGACTGGTGAACTTGGAGTGGATCTGCCAGGTCCCAGGGTGTTTGGAAAGGCTACGTTTAGACCATGGAACACAGAGGCTTTCCTAATTCATACCCCTTGTTGCTGACACATGCCTCTGTCCAGGGGAAAATAATGCAACCTCCCCCAAGAGAATAGCTTGTGGTGACAAATAGCTCCTGCTTTACACTCCATTTGTTCTCCAGCAGCTCACACCCTCCTCCCTGTCTTCCCCGCTTCCAGTCTTGAGCCTCCATAATACCCTTGCCCCTCCTGTTTCCTCTGCAGGCACTGACCTTTTAGATGATGCCTTTCCTGGCCTCCCTGGCCAGCAACTCTCCTGGGAGCTATAATGGACTCGGTGTTAATTGCCTGTTGAAGGACAGAGGTAGTCCTGCACAGGCTTATTGTAGACTCCCTTGGGAGTGCAGCTGTCTGTTTGTGATTGTTGCTCTAATGCAGCACCGCTGGAAAGTCCACCACAGAGATAGCTACACACAACAACAGACACAATGTGAATAATACATTTTGTTTCTCTTGAAGTTGTGGTTACTGGAGAGACCTACCTTGATGATTCACCCACCAACTGTCCATCTTTTTGTTTTGAAATTGAAATGGAGGCTCCTGCTTATATTTCACCTTTTTTGCAGGTACTTGTTCAGGGTGTCAGGCTAGTTCATAGTAACAAAGAAGAGATAATACATAAATAATACCAATAACTATTCCTAGGGTTTATTAACTTTGGTGTGAGGTTAATTCCTTCAGAAAATGAGGCACATTGATCAAAATCCTAGAGCCAATTTTTAGTCTCGGGTAACAAAACTTTGACCACCCAATACCAATTTATCCCCAAGAGTTACTGCATGAGTAAATAAAAGACCAGTATTAAAATGTCTGGAGGTTTTCTGTCATGAGGGGCCATCAATTACTTATATTAGCAGTAGAGACAACAACCCAGAGTCTTGGTGTGTGAGAGAGAGCAGTGTAATATTTTAACCTATCTTTATTGTCTGAATAACAATTAGGATACCTAGCATGAGTAAAACAGCAGTGTCCATGCATATTTCCAAGATAATGTCAATTATAACTCTTAAGATTTGAAAATGTTGGCAAGTTTTCCAAAACCAGCATATTCCATAATAGACAGATTTGTATGCAGCCAATTCACAAGACATGTCATCTCAAGGCATTTTACAATGTCAGTTCCATTAAACCATCCAAACAGATTGGTTAAAACTTTTCTATCTAAGCAAACTGAACAGATTGCTTTGAGTCATTGACTTGCACCAGTCACTCCTGGATGAGCATCTAGCAATCGCGTTTGTATTGTGTTGTTGATTTTGCAGCAACACTAAAGAGGAAAACTCCCTTTTGACAGGAAGAAACCTCCAGCAGAACTAGGCTCAGTGTGAACGGACATCTGACTGGGGGTTTGAGAAGACAGAGAATACACAGAAAAGAACACAAAAGCACTGATCCAGCAGAATGTCCTATGTGACAGAAAAGTAAAAGGGTAATGGCAGCATTGGCTTTATTAGTGGCTTCATCCAGGAGAGAAAAATCGCTAAGCAGATAAGCTCTGAGGCAGTTTTCAAATCTAGAGGATGAAAGAGCCTACCTGCAGTTAGTTGTAGGGGCAGCTCAGATAATAACCATGTCTACGACAGAAACAGGGCTAAACACTGAAAGACATGGCCAACTGTATCATCTATAGGAGAACATGAAGTCGTAGCCAGCAATATGCCCTTGTCCAGGACAGTTTAGTCAGAACAGCTAAACAGAATGCCAGGCCAGCTGTAGCTGCTATGAAAAGAAAAAACAGAAAGAGAACACAAAGTCAAAAGTTTAAATAACAGCAAATAATGCAAAAATTGAAGTGTAGTAGGATGTAACAGAGGGAAAGTGGCCATTGTGTCCTCCAGCAGCCTAAGCCTATAGCAGCATAACTACAGAGATAGCTCAGGGCAACCTAAGCCACTCTAACTAGAAGCTCCATCAAAGATGAAAGTTTTAAGCCTAGTCTTGAAAGTAGACAGGGTGTCTGCCTCACAGACCAATACTGGGAGTTGGTTCCACAGGAGAGGAACCTGATAACTAAAAGATCTGCCTCCCATTCTACTTTTATAGACTCTAGGAACCACCAATAATATAGTGTTTTTAAGACAATGTAAAGCACTTTGCATTGTCTCAGTACTGAATTGTGCTATATAAATAAATTTGCCTTTCCTGCCTTGCCTAGACCTGCAGTCTGAGAGCAAAATGCTCTGTTAGGAACATATGGAGCAATCAGATATCTGATGTATGATGGAGCTCGATTATTAAGCGCTTTATACGTGAGAAGGAGAATTTTAAATTCGGCTGTGGCGCAGGTGTTAGGGAGTTCATCCTGTAACTAGTGGGTTACCGGTTTTATCCCCCCACTCCGACCGTCTCAGCTGTTGTGTTCTTGGGCAAGACACTTCACCAGAATTGCCTGCTAGCAGTGGCAGCACTGATGTATGTATGGCCGCCTCACTTCTGTCAGTCTGCCTCAGGGCAACTGTAGCTACTAACATAGCTGTCATGGTGTGAATGTGAATTACTGACTGTAGTGTAAAGTGCTTTGGTGTCGTCGGACTTGATAAAGCCCTATACAAGTACAAGTATTTACCATTTCACCATTTATTCTGGATTTAACATGAAGTCAAATAAGGGAAACTAAAATATGGGAAATATGATCTCTATTTAAGGTTGAAAGCAAGATAAAACAAAGTAACTTAGCGTTCCAATTAGCCGTGTTGTTATCTGCTGAAAGACTCTCTCTCTCTCTCTCTCTCTCTCTCTCTCTCTCTCTCTCTCTCTCTCTCTCTCACTCTCTCTCTCTCTCTCTCTCTCTCTCTCTCTCTCTCTCTCTCTCTCTCTCTCTCTCTCTCCCCTTCCTTTAACCAAACACATTTCTTGACTGTGACAGTTTACCCTCTGAAGAATACTGGTGACAGTGCAACCTGGTAGCTTGAGCCTGGCACATTCACCAATTGAATAAAGATCAGCAGTTAGTGTTGATCAAACTAAAAATGAAATGTTTTCTCTTTGTATCTCTATTCATGCCTCATATTCTTTGGCTAAGTCAATTACTCATAACTACTTTGCTTTTCTTTCCTTGGAAACCACTCCTTGTATACCTTAGAATCGCTCTTCAGCTTTTTCAAACTCAAATACTATATTATACTCAAATACTCTATTTCTATATAAATAATAATCCATTGTCTTAACTCAGAATCCACAGTGCCTACATAGATTATACACTACGGTCTGTGATTCCCTCAGTTTTTAAATTTTAAGTTTTTAATGTTATGTGTCTTACTCATATGAAGTGAGGTTTATGTCAAATGTTTATAGTGTTTTAAGAAGTCTAACATCACCTATAGGTGGTGTGACATGGCTTATTATAAGGGAAATTAAATGCACAATGCCAATTACAAAATACTCAAACAGGAACCAAAACATTCATCATCATTTCATTTTTAGAGTATTTCTATTTTCTTATGAAACCACCTGATCGTTGACTCAAAGCTCAGTCTGGAAAGGAAATGGTTTCTCTGATGAGTTCTTAAATTAGTAGAGAGGTGGGGAGAGGTCACCAAGGAGAACTTCACTACTCATCATCCTCACTCTTAAAGAAAAGCCTCTGTTTGCATGGCCTATGGCTGGACCTTGATGTCCACAGTTTGAAGTTCAAAGTAGGTCCCCTGGCCCCGGCGGCCAGAAACTGATTCCTGCTAGATAAGGACCATCTTTCATCCTGCATACATCTCTCAGCTGTGCTGTCATGGTGAGCTTGATTTGCATGAACAGTCTGCCTGCTGGGCAGAGCAGGCCAGGAGATGAAGACGCTGGGGATTTATTTTGACATGCTGCCAAATTCTTGCTACACATCAATGTTAGATTTCAGACAAATTCAGAGAAGGTAATACTGACCATGACAGCCATGAAGGTTTTGTCATGGTGCTGAAACAAATGATGTTTGAACTCCAATATTGGATATTAGTTGGTTTGCATTTCTCCTGGCAATAAAATGCACAGTAATATACTGTACATGTACAGCTAAATAAATAAGAATTTCCTTGAAAAGTTAATTTATTTCAGTAATTACATTTAAGAATCACTTATCTTACATGGGTTCATTACACAGAGTAAGATGTAATGAAAACCTAAGATTCAGTTTCGCCGATTTTTTTATATTAATAGATCTAATTAAAAATGCTTTTTGATTACATAAATCTTATGTCCTACACAATCACGGTGAGGACTGCTGATTTGACAGATGTCCAGAAGACAGCCATTGGCACCCTCAGCAAGGAGGTTAACCCACAAAAGCAATTGCTCAAGAAGTTACCTGTTTGCAAAGTCCTGTATCTAAACATATTATTTGAAAGTCAAGTGGAAGGAAAAGGTGTGGTAGAAAAACTAGATTGGGTGCAGCTTGAAGATATATGGGTTATTGTTCAGAGGAAGTGAGAGACATGGCAGCCAACAATGAAGACAACATAAAGATATTTATTAAGGCAACCTGGGATTCCCTAACACCTCAACAGAGCCTGAGTTGTCATGTTCATTAAATAACTGACTCTGGAGCAGGCAACAACTACAAACAACTACAAACAGTGAGGTTTATTGAAAAAAAAAGGTAAATAAGTTGTAGGTGTAAACGTATATGTTCCTTCATCACTTTGCTTGAAGGCAAATTTTTAAGAAAATCTAAAAAGTCATCAAAGGCTGTAATTGTAGTCACATATGAGATTTGACTGCCGTTATCCGGGAAGGAAGATGGAAAGTAACGGAAAGCCAGGAAGCACTGAAGAAGGAACACTCAGCATTTATTGAGCTCTCCTGGAAAGGGTTCTGGTGTAGGAGAGGTTATTTCACGGATCACCGGCGGACCAGAAGCAGGCGGAACAGAGGGCTGTGCTGAGGAGAAAACATTATATATGAGTTCCCCTTTTGGAATTAATTACTGAAATAATTAACTTCAGATCTGTTGAGATAAGCATGTAAGCAACAACAACAACAAAAAAATTACCTTTAACAAAACTTGCCAGTTCTGTATTTTCATATACCTAAATATTTTAATACTTAACATTTCTCAGTTTACATACTTTATTTAATACTTCCTATTCCTACATTATTGTTAATGTCCTTCATCCAATATCACCTTCTTCAAGACACATTTTAGATAGAGGAGAAAATAGTCGCTAGCCCCATAAAACAAGCTTGAGTCTACCAAAGATGCTTTAGGTTTTCAAAATCCGTTTTGGTTAAGTAAACATGATAAATCATTTCCATTACACACATGACTAATTTTTTTTAATTTAGCCATGGATTCAATTTACTGGTGTCTGATCGGATGGCTGTAGAAGAGAGAAAGGTCCACCATGCCACGTCCAGCAGGCTAATCACATTAAAAAGCCATGAAGAGGCTCCTGTTAAGACCAAGGAATAACCCGGAATTAGGAGAAGAATAATTCGATTTTTTTAGCTTTATTAGATTTTATTCTGGGACTATTTCATGTTCAATGGACACAAAAACGAGATAGAAGATAAAAAAGGAGAAAAAGATGTGACAACATGCTAAAAGGGAGAAGTGAAAAAAAGAGAGAAGAGGAAAAAGAAGAAGAGTGCGATAACATCCTCGGAATCTGCTTCTACACCTGCCAAGAGAGATATAAAAAGAACAGTGAAACAAACCGATAAAGTATTACAGGTGCAAAAAACCAACACCTTGATAAAACCAGTGAAAAATACACAGTATTATTTAATATGGGATTTATAATGTGACAGCTAAAGCTATTGATGGGGGTGTTCAGCATAGAAGTGAATCTGTAAGCACCTGAATCCAAGCACCTGTAAGTGTTTGTGAAAGTACTCTTGTGTATATAAGGTTTATCCATAAGAAAAATGCTTAATAGTGGTTGTAAGGAGTCAAAGACCTGCCCCCCGAGGCAAATAACCAGGAAAACAGAACCCCAGATGCCCAAAAGGACCCCGAGAGAAATGCCGCTCAAGAGGGACCAGCACAGGGATAGCTGCCTCCCCCATCCCAGGGAAGAGCAGAGAGAAGCCCCAGGAAACCCCCCAACAGCCACAGTGCCAAAGCCCCCGGGAGCTGTGGCGACGAGCCCGCGGGCTACGCCAGCAGCAAGCTACTCCAGAGCAGATTCAACTATGGGCCCAGAGACCTGAGGCCCAGGTCCTAACCCCCCACCCCGATCCCAGCCCAGATGACCTATGGGTCCATCCACCCATAGATGGGGCCAACATGAATGGAGCAGTCAACCAGAGCCCTCCCCATGACCCATGAGGCGCTGCCTCCCCCACACCCTGTCCTCCATACTTAAGCCCTACCCCCATATTCCTAGGAGAGCAGAGGTCCCAGATCCAGCCGATCGCAGGGACTCATCCCCAGTCCAGGCCCTGACCAGGTGGCCTGCTGCTCCTCCAGGCCCTGAACTCTGGATGGCAATCAGAGAACAAGGGTGTGAGAAAGCTTCCGCATGCTCAAATATTGTAATGTTGCATGTTGTTTTCAAGTGCATATAAAACTGACCTACATATATGTGTGTTGTGAGAATGTTATAAATGAAAGTATCTAAGATGTTTAATAAAATCCAAAAGACACCCCTGAAGTCTGTGGGGCCAGAGATAAGCGGGGAGGCCCAAGAGCCATCTGCAAACCGAGACCACACTTTTTTGGTGAAAAGTCGCCACCAAAAATATAAAATATATTAACACATGTTAATATTTCTTTGGACCGCCTTTAACTTTGATTATGGCAAACATTCACTGTGGCATTGTTTTAATAAGCTTCTGCAATGTCACAAGATGTATTTCCACCCAGTGATGCATTATGTTTATTGGTGAACAATGGTAGAGTCTGTCCACTGTGCATAGCCTTCTCCAGCACATCCCAAAGATTCTCAATGGAGTTAAGGCCTGGACTCTGTAGTGGCCAATCCATGTGTGAAAATGATATCCCATGCTCCCAGAACCACTCTTTCACAATTCAAGCCGATGAAGCCTGACATTGTCATCTTGAAATATGCCCGTGCCATCAGGGAAGAAAAAAATCCATTGATGGAATAACCTGGTCATTTTGCTTAGTTAAATCCAGGTGGCGACTTTTTTCCCCTTTTTTGGGGGGGCCAGGCAGTGTAATAGGCAGGTGGTAAAGAAACAGTCAGTTTGTGGAAATTGGGGGAACCAAAGTTTGCCTTTGACACAATGAACACTTTAAACAAAATCCCCACTAGCTGAGGGCTCCCTGCTGGCCACTGCCATATAAGAGCTCCTGTAGCTTATGGTTAGGTTTATTCAGAGACTTAGAAACTTCTCACAGTATATATTGTTAAGACTGCAATACCAGAGAGGATGACTGAAGACCATTTTCCACCACCTCCTAACCTACTACAGGTTTAAGAAAGCCAGCATGTGCATTATAATACCCCAGATGATGCTGTGCTTGGAAACATTGACTCCCGTCATTTGGAGACTTTCTTCAAAACTCCAGAAACAACGTCTTTGTAATAACATTAACTAATTGAAATGGCATCTTATCTTTCATCAGAATGTTGCACTCAAGTCATTCTAAAAGAAAATGTTGGAGTCTGTGGAAAAGAAGACTTGAACTGCTTAGGCTTTCCTGTTTTTTAGTTTTAGTATTTTGTTTTGTTCTACTCACAAAGCTAATTGCACTTACGGTTGTCAATCAGGAGCAGTTCGGGAGGCTGATGGCTTTTTGTCTTTTAGACAACCTTTGCATGCCTGTTTTCTTTCTTCTCCCGAGAAGTAGAACCCAAAAGCTTTCTCCATGAAGGATTCATGGAGAACTAGTAGCAGGTGGCGGTAGGTGTGAAATGGGCCTTTGGACCGGCCAGCCACAGAGAGGATAATGCAGCCTTTCAGCCTCTCTGTAGCCGGGGCCCCCTTTGTGCCCAGAGCTGACGTGCTACTTCAGCGAGGCGTCTGAAAGGTTCCATTTTGTTCAATTTGTTCTAAAGCTGCTGACTTATGTGACAATTTAAAGACTGTGGATGTTAAGATTTCCCTGTACTACTGACTAGTGAATACTTTTTTTCCCCCTCTGTGATCTGTCATTCCCCACGTCATTATACCAGAAAGACGTCGACAAAAGGGAAAAAAGTTAAAAGCTTCTGTAAAAGCACCATGACGGGAGCTCTTCATAGCTTTACATGGCACTCTGAAGAGACCCAGGTGACTTTAATTCAGCTGAAAAGCATGAAAACTAAAAAAGGGCTTAGGGATGAATGAGGCTTTAGGTTACTCTGACAAATGTTCCCATTGCTACATGAGGTATGCATTATTCAGCACTGCTTGGTGGACACAACCTTGGAACATGGTTTCAAACTTCAGAGTTTTTTGTAGTTTGCATTAAAAGTGGTTAGGTCTCAAAACTCTGGATTTCATCTGTGTCCAGATAGCTGACGTCTTACAACCAGACTGGTCTCATTAGAACTTTAACAGTTCTCAATTATACCCTTTGCTTTTGTTTCTGGAAAAAATATTTTTGCTGGAATATGTCTGTCCATCCATCCATTCATCCATCAATTTTATGCCCATAAAGCCTGGTCCCTGGATCATTATTTGCATTCATTCATAATTAACTTTTGATGTTACATTTTAAATTAAGGCAAAATTATATTTATAGTTCTAGAAACTTAAACTAGGAAAAGCACAAATTTTCACATGATAAAATGTGTAGGATTCATTTGCTGCCTTAATTTGTTATTAATTTGTATGACTTGTAATCCAACATTTCTCTGATGTGCCAATATCACTGTTTTCGCTAGTCAACAGTTTATTAAGTGCATAAATTATTTATGAAAGTATTTGTGTATTCAGGTGCTGAGACACAGCTACCAGAGCTACTGGCATTTGAAATGTCAATAATTTCCACAGAGCTGTGTCCTTCTCGCTGGCTTTTGATTAATTATTACTGGCTTAGCACAGAAATGTCCCCGATGCACACGCCAAACACGAGCCACACAATGAAGGTGCAGTGAACTGCTCAAAGCTATTCTTTCTTTGAATTGAAATTAACATGGAGTCAAAATAAGGAACCAGTCTCAGAAACCATTTAGGAGTTCAAGGTTGGAAACATGCAGAGCACTCTGGGCTGATTTCTGACAGTGCAGAAAGGACAACTAAAGTGCTCTTTCCAAGAATAATATGGTAAATGACTAAAGAGGTGTTTTTAGACTAAATAAAGAGACAAACAATTTTAAATGCTCAGAAACAAATTCATTCCGATGTTTTTTGCTGGCATACAGAATATGTGACCACTTAGGATTAAAAAACTAGGTATTAAACTCCTGTTTGACTTAATTTTATTAACATATCCTACTTAATCTCTGTATGCAGAAATATCACCAGGACAATTACCCACCAACATTAGTGTCGAACAGTTCTGCTTTGCACCTGCAGAAAGGGCTTTACAAGTGTCAAAATGTCAGGAATAGTAGATTTGATTCAGTAATTTTCATGGTCTGGGTAATTGTGGAAAGGTAAAACATAACGTTAACAAAAATGTATCTCCAGATTTCACTCCTAGTTCAAACATCAACTTGATAGACATGTTTAACATTTTCTAAACAAAATGTAATGTCTAACATCCATCCGTCCGTCCGTCCGTCCACCCGTCCATCCATCCAATAACAAATTCAGTCTCATCATGCGAGACTGAATTTGTTATTTGGTATGTTAGATGTCCTGTTGTCACCACCTTCAGTTGTTTCACCCTCATTCTGTTTACTTCTTGATGTATTGATTACGTAGTGGACAACATTTAGTTTATAAGACGCATTTCTTTTTTATGTATTTCACTCTTTTCCTCTGACCCACTTGTTTGCATTGTAATGACCAAACAATAATAAAGCAAGTAGCAGGGCTCCATACTTCCACTCTGGTGACGGGGTGGAGGTGATCGACTGCTGATATGTGTCTGAGCTGGCAACAGATGTAGTTACAGAGCCAATTTTACATGCACATGTGGAGGTGGCAGCTTACCACTCTTACCAAAACCACTATCATCAGAATAATTCAGCGAATCTTGGGTTCACTGCACATCTCAGAGAACCAAAGTTTATCTAAAAGAATATGACATGAGGTTCAATTATCTTAACTTATTTAGAACAACATTTGGTATCTTGAACCCATTCACAATGCAAATCTGAGTTATATAAAACATTATTTGAGGATATAACATTTTAAACAATGATTTGCTCAGTAAAGATCAATAACCTTTAGGACACTTGATTTCTATTATTGCACCTATTTCTCCAGGAAACTTAGGAAGCGAGAGGGCACTGTAAGTGGACGATCGACCGGAAATGACGTTTAACTAATTAACTGCACCATGTTATCTATGTTGGTCCGGTCCCAAAAGTAAAGAGTGAATGGGACCCAAATGCTTTCAGCATGTTATATTAGCAATAAACATGCTTAATGCACTACAATCACTAAAAGTTTGTCTTACTGTATATTTCCAATTGAGAACGTGAAACTATAGCTTAACTCCAACATCTCCAAGAGGCTGCCATCATTTCCTGTTCCAGCCAGACAGAGGCTGAAAAGCTTAAAAGAATAAAACAGAGCAGACATGCAGCAATACATTCTGCCTTCCTGTTATCTGCTGGAGCCTGTTTCAGGTCAGTTATCTCCTTTGCTAGGTATGTAAAAGTATGAAAAGGCAATCACCCACCAAAATCCAGTTTGTTTCGGACAGGCCGGTGTAGGTGCCAGATCGTCTCGGGCTGCCAGATTGGCTCGGGCGCTAACCGATGACGTCTATATATGGCAACTCAACTCAAACAAACTACATTATGCCCGCGGTCTCCATTTGTTACAAATCAATTTTATTTTGTTAATTTACCGTTATTTTCCTGTAAATTAGTCAAGGCATGAAAACTTTTAACATCATTTTGGAATACTTGTGTGGTAGTCTGACAATTTAATCGGTAATTTTGCAGGATCAAAGTTACAACCTTAGAGAAATTTAATTCCTCCAATTTTTTTTAAGTTGTGAAGGGAAACTAAAGCATAAACTCATTTCATTTTTAATAAAAGTCAGCAGCCAAATTTAATTCTATCACGGCATTCATCACTTTAAAATCAATAACGTTCATTCCTACTTTTTGTACTGATGTTGTTCTTTCTGATCACATGTTTTTTCATTATTCCAGATGAATTGTGATGAATTTGATTATTTTTTATTGTGGTGTTTGGTACATTTAAGATATATGCTGGATAAATTAGTCTGGCCAGCCCTTCCATTTTTGTTAACAATATTCTTCCAAACATTGAGCCAATTGTCAAATATTTGTTGATTTTTTTTTTTTTTTTTTTTTTTTTGTAAAATGGCTTGAATATTTGTTCAAGCTTTTGAGAAAAAAGAAACCGCTAAATTAACTTAATAAAATTGATTCGTTACAAATGCAGACCACGGGCTCTATGTAGTTTGTTTGAGTGGCGTTGCCATAACGTGACGTCATCGGGAGGCGCAGGGACCATGGCGATTTCTTCGTAAAATTGTCCGTTTACAAACCGCAATCCCGCTCTCGAATAAAACCTACACCCCGCTATAATTACTTTAGTAAGTTGTCCAGAACAATTACAATATTTTGCGCAATTGAGCAAACGTTAAACCAACCATGTATAGTGACGTCATCAGAAGGCGCAGGACCCGAGTCGATGTGGTACCTACAACGGTCACTCACTAAGGGCGACTGTGGCGACTAACCCTGTCACATGTTGATGTGCTCCTGGGCAAAGCACTTAACCTCAAGTCTACCAATCTGCATATCGGTTTGTAAATGTTTGCGCTTTAGTGATTGGGTGAATGTGGCTTAAGTGTACAGCGCTTTGAGTGGTCAGTATGACTGGAAAAGCACTATATAAGTTCAGTCCATTTACCATTTAGCCAGGGCCAGTCAAGCCAAAAATTGCCCAGTTCCAGTAAGGAGTAAATGTCTCTGCAGGAATATTAACTCTAATTAGAATGAGTTAACAGGCCAAGCCACGACCTAGCCGAGTTGTTCCCTGGATATCACGATCCTTCTGGGGCTGCGATGGTGGTGGTGGGGGGGGGGGGGGGGTGTACAGTTCGTTTGGTAATTAGAATTTGTAGGTCAAGTCTCCTCTGACTCTTATTTTTGCTGATATAGAGGCAGAGCAGCGGCGTCTGTCTTTAATCTGCCTCCTTCACCCAGCTAAGAATTAAAGGATGAAGGGTGACATTTTCTCCCATTTTCTAAATTAATCCAATTGATCTCCCTAACAAGAGCAAAGTTGGGTTTCCAAATAGTGCATGATAAAGAGATTAAGGCTTTAAATGCCTTTCTAAAGACAATCTTTATAGCAAGCCCTAACGTAAGGGCATTGAACTTTCAATTAGAATTTCTAACAAGGTATTGACGGGATTGTATTAGATGTTTCTACACCACTACAGAGATCCTAGGGGGGGATTTTTCTCAATCCAGGGTATATGACCCAGGATTCCTTTAGAGTGAAACACTCAAACCTTTGCCGCAGTTACCTAATGTGTACAGTGTTTGAATTAAACTTGTTTTTCCTCTTCATGTCCACATGTTTGCTATAGTAAATTACTGACAAGTTGTTTTTTTAAACAGTCTTAATACCCAACTAATCAGCAAACTCTTTTTTCTCTTCATATGCTTAAAATTGGGGTTAAATACTTCTTGTTTATGTCAGCTTAGATCATATTTTAGCTTTGACGTTGTTCCAAGGTCTTGAGCTCATCTTTATTACCAAGCGTCTTTGTTTCTTAGCACATGAGCTGTTTCACGTTCTTTCCAATTGATCCTCAGCTTTTATCCGTTTCTAATTGACTCTAATTCCAAGTTAAATGTTGTCAAAATATTTGTACATGTCATTCTGATATTACTACCCAAGAGCAGCAGGTTCATGGAATGCCACATATGTTTTCCATCGCCTGCACATCCTGCTTCACTTCTACACTTCTCACTTTTTCCATCTCCTAGCTCTGATTTTCTCTTTGTTTTTCCCTGACTCGTCTTTCTGCTCCACGGCCGTTGTATCTGCAGGTGATTATAAGCTTTGAGAGAGCTGCATCAGGATACAATTTGTCAGTACCTAACAGCCCATTCTTTTCTGAAGGGTTAACATTCTGTTTGTGTTACAGTGCATTCAAACTCTAATTAAAACAACATTACGTTCCCCATCTGCCAATCTCCCATAATCTTCTTTAATTGCTGTAATTAAAGTATATTTACATGTGCAAAATACTTGTAATTTAGCAAATTGCACTCTACACTCTGCACATTTAATCAGAGGCGCTGCAGCAGAATGAGTGATTCCAGTGTTTTCATTTCAGCTGTGGGCTGGTTCTGACAGGGTAAGTGGACCTCTGCCTGAGGTCTTGCAGAGGTTAGGTAAACAAGCCATTGGAGAAGTATTGTCATTGGGCTTGGATTGCAGCTCGTGTGGCTAATTATAAGCTTGGGCTTCCCAATGAAGACAGGCAGAGCTTAGGTATGTTAAGTGTTTGCGTTCCAACAAGCACCCGTGTCCCCTTCGCATGTACGGTTTCCCACCTTTTGTTACATGATGGACATCATTTTATGATGTTGGCAGAGTGGTGTACTTAAGGTAGGGGTTTAACGGGTATTCATCTAATGAGACAAGGTTCAGGATAATGTGATGTGATTTCAAGAATATATTAGGGAAATCTAACACAACAACCCATTCCAGGTTTTATATAGCCAATTCAAGATGATGTCATAAGAGCACTCCTATATCGGCCTCCTTCAGGTTGGCAAACAAACTTAATTTATGTATGAAGGAGGTTGCGAAACTATCAGAACATCTGAGTTTAGTTGTGGAAATGCTGATGGGTTGTGTGCACTGGTACACAATAAGATTTAAGAAGTCTGGTGCTCACTTACTTCCAAAAGAAAACAGTGGAAAACTAGTGATTCCCAAAACCGGGGGACCGTCAGACGTGTTTGCACTTCTAACTGTGATTATATTTACTTTTGGCTTTTTAAAAGTTTTAATTGGAGTTTTAACTCATAGAGTTGTACTATCAGGGTCTTCAGCTAAGTAACATCAGTAGGCACCATCCTGGAACTCAGAGCCACTCCCTGTCCTAAAAAGGCATCAGTGTTCAGATATTCAGAAAGTGAACATAAACATCCAGCGGGTTTATCATTATCTTTTTGTAGTTTTAATGAGGTGCTAATGCAATAACAGTATGAAAAAGCGTTCCATTTGTGTTTTCACAACAAAAATAAAGGTGTTATGAATACCAAACTATGTTTTAATTATCTGTTCAATGACAAATTATCTGGTTCGACATGTATAATGATTTAAAATATTGGATTATAGATGATTAAATGTAGTCCAGACTCATAAGAAATCTCTGAAGTACCCCTTTAGTTTAGCATCAATAGGAAGATCTCATCAGATGTCACTTTTAGTTTCTTTACCAGCTAGCGGTTCGTCAGTTGAGGTATTGTCACTGTGGATAGAAGTTGTTCACATTTGGTCTGATTTCTTTTTCCTTTATCTACACCGTACTGAAAAAAAAACGTCCTTTCTTTCATATCAATCAGAGTCTCAACTAGACATAACAAGGAGTAGGGCTGAAAGCACCCACCATCATATTCGGACCTAACAAGCTGAGGAGAAATATTGTGTTGTTTAAATGTTGCAAGCTGTCATTGTGCAAGATCTCTTTACACCTTTAACTTCAAGTTTGTTAGGAAAGAGGAAATTTGTGAAAGTGCTGACCCACATTGTGACACCATATATTTTTAAAGTATTTCCAGCACTGAGGCATTGTTGTGTCGCTTGAACAATTAGGTGTGTGTCATCATTCATTTAAGTTGCTTTAAAAGCTGCTGAAGTCACAAGAAATGCTGAGGTATTTATTAAGACGTTCAGCTTTGTCTTTCAAGTCAGCAGGCCTTTAGTTCCTGGAAAGCATGCCTGGCTTTCTGTCTTCAGTGCTGCTGAGCGGTCAGCGTTGTCCACCTCCTCCTCGCCTAATCACCTTTCTGTCTGTTTGGAAGGAAAAAGCCTCAGTCGGGTCAGATGGAAGCAGGTGTAACAGCTCAGCAGTTTTGAGCCAGGGGCCCTGTCTGGCTTGACTTCTCCGACCTACAGACATAATCGGTCAGAAGCAGCTGGTGGCAGACCTGGCAGGAAAAACTGCCACTACAGCCCAGATAATTGGAATTTTCCCTGTCCTGCTGGAGCTGTCTAATAGCTTCACACCAGCAGCACAGATATTATTTGGACGTCCCACAGAGGAGAATGAGAGAATTGAAGGAAGTCTGTTCTCAAACACACCGCTCTCTTAATATAGTTGAAAACTCTTCCCTTGGGAATCATCATGAATGGCATTTTCCTGTTCGGCTATAGCTGAGCTTTTAATTGCTCTACCAATTAAGTTTGCAACTGAAGCACAAATTATGTTTTTTTCAGCTTGCTATGTATGTAAGATGTTTGTTGCCTTGACTAGTTAGGCATACGTTAGAAAGGAGAACTAGTGAGCAGTGCCTTGCAAATGATAATATAAGATGGACAAAGCCCCTAATCCTCTTTAGCTGACACATAGTTTCTCTTAATTAGTTTCCATTCATTGTAATTAGCATGGATGAAGCTAATCATCCAGTGTGAAGGCAATCTAACGCTTGGATACAACGTCCTTGGCCTAACTTTCATGTCTTTTCAGGTTCTTAGACATGTGGGGGAGTTGGGGGGGGGGGGGGGGGGGGGGTTCCACAGTGACTGTATGGAAAGAAAAAGGCAACTGCTTATTGGAACCCTTTTTCTACCAAAGTGCTGTTTATTTCTCATGTACTGTACATACAAGTGCATTTACTATTAGGCCAGAAAGGACCTAGACCAACAATCTGTTTAATGTGATCGGAAATATAGGGAACAATCAAACAGGGAGGCAATGTGTATTTCTAACAGAATTTAAATGAATAACAGTCTGTTGTCCTTACAAGCACAACCGTATTACGTTCACATATTTGTTCTGCAATACAATTTGTGAAGCCTAAAGTACAAACTAAACCCTTAGCAACACGTATTCAGATATTTTCAAACACACAACTGATCCTGGGTTTTGGGGAATAACACCTTTGGACCAGTGGAAGGCTCAAGATTCTCTCAGAACAATTGTAGTTTGCCTCATTTGATACAGCGCTACTGTTCATCTGTCCCATGTTTCAGGGGGACAGTTGCTGTTGTTGCACAGTCTCTGTTTAGACTTAGACAAAGAAAGACAGGAGATAACATAGGAAAAGACTTGAAAAGCCGTAGTTTAGGTCTATATCAAGCAAAAGAGAAGAGAACATGCCACCAGGTTAGCTTATCTCAATAGCATAATGTCAATAATAACTTTGCAGGCAGATGCATTTTGGATTTTTCAAACTGTGAACATAATCAGTGCTTACTAATAAGGATGCAAGAGGATGCAATCCTCATGGACAAACCGGAGGACAGATGTGAGTTAGAAGACGTCTAATGAGAAGCTGCAATAATGTGCTTCCTGTGATGGAACAGTTGGATGGCATCTCTGTGCAGAGATTGTCAACCATCTCCAGAAGGAAATAAAGTTCTGTTTTAGAAATGCTGGGAGGTTATAATTATGAATCATGAATTTCTCCATTTTCAACTTACAATAATGAGCATGTGCTGTCTTCAAATTGGTATATTGTTGAAATATCTTCACCTAAGGTGGCTGTTGACTTTTTTTCTAGAGAATATCTTGGAAAGGATTTCTGATATAGAAATGCTAAATGAAGGACTTATCTGCACATGGTGGGCTGGTGCATGCATGTGCATAGGAGTGTGTACGCAGTTCTCTCATTGTAGATTTGACAAGGGGGACCGAATGAAAAGAAATGTTTCTGAAGGCTTGGTGTAGTTTATGTGTATGCCATTCTTTTGGATTGGGATTACTCAGTCACTAAAATATATGATGGCTTCTACATCCTTTTTCCTAATGATCACAGTGAACTGAGTTTTTTTCATTTCACCAGAGGCTTGTCTGGAAGCTGGTATTTGGAAGGGTGGATTTTATCTTGATACAGGAAAGATGTACAACAAAAAAAGCAAAATAGGAAAACAAATAGAAAAACTGTTCATGATGGTGATGCAAAGAGAAAATTATACACATACACATACATATACATATATATATATATATCTTGTCAGTCCGAAAGTCATTTTTACAGCAGAATGACTCATTCTCCCTTATTCCATCCAATTTTATATAAATCAGAGAATTGACTGTCTTTTTCATTCTCTGCCATTTTTCTGAGAAATATTTAGAACTGAGGGGAAACGAGGAAATTAGATGTGTATAGACGTTATCAGTATCATCTGACCTTCACCGGTTTCTGCCTTACTTCGTATGTACGCTTTCCAACAGGCTGTTTTTGTTGTTGTTTTTAAACCGAGTGTTTGGCATTAACATTCGCCGTGTGCTTGTAGATTTGCCAAGAAGATATTCAGCGCAGCTCTTTTCTCATGCCAAGTACTTGGCCATCTGCTTAAGTCTATAACCAGCAGCATCCAGGGACTTCATCAAGATTGAACTGTGAAGTCAAATGGGTTTCTTCGGCTCCCAAATCATGCTAGGCACCGCTGTGTAGATTTACTGCGCTGGCAATTCCAAGCAGCCACACATATATTTTACTATGCAGCGCATAGTCACATTTATGGGATCTGCACTAAGTATCATCAAGTTTTCTCCAGGGTTGTTTTTAGGTCATTAAATTTCAAATACAGATCAGTTTGAGAAAGTAGGCTCTTTTAAATCCCTTTAAATCACCTGAGGAAATCACTTTTAACAGACAGGAAATCTGTTTGTGTTCGTCTGAAGGTGTTAAGCATCTGCAAATGAGGGTGCAGACAAATGGTGGAAACACCTGCAGTAGTGCTTTTCCAAATAGGTTTTTCCTTGCCATGACTCCAGAGTTTTTACGGCCTCGCCGCCACTTACACAGCGCGGGTTGTAAAGCTCGCGGCTGCGCTGATGAACGCGCTGCTTGTCAAAGCGACAGAGGAGATAGCTTTTGTGTGTGGGTGGGGTTCATTATGCAGCACATAGGATGCCATTATTAGCCCCATTACACACACTGACAAGCACACATTCATTCTCCTATACCTGCTTTTTAAAGCCTCCCATAAATAATGAAGGCTGCAGCCAGCCACGTCTTGGAGGAATGGAAAAAAAAGGTCATTATAGATCAGGCCTCCATTTGTCAAAATTATTTCATAATTTCAGGTCACGAGAAGGGTTTTTGCTTTAGTTAATTGTGGATCAGACCACTGACATAAATTTCCATTAGCTATCAATTTCCTACTCTGTGTGCATTGTAACCCTGCCTGCTTTTTACTGCGGCTATCAATAATATTATTAGGAACAAGCAAAAGAATGCTGAATTATAATGATTTTAGAAAAATAATGTTTTTGTTAACTTTTTCAGGTTTTTTTTTTTTTTTTTTTAGAAAAAAGCTACTCTAGTGAGTGGGCAAAAAAATAAAATTCTGAGGGATTTCATGCAGAGTAGAGTATTCACATCATTTGATTGTTTTCATTTTTTCACATTGTAGCAAAGACCTTCATTGTGTTTTATTGGAATTTTGTGTAATAGGCCAACACAGCGTAGTTCATATTTAAGTGAAGAAAAGTGATGCTTGGTTTTCTAAACCTTACACAAATAAAAATCTAGTGTGTAATGTTAATTTGTGGTTGTTACTCTGAAATAGATAAATTAGCATCCAGTGAAACCACCTTCAGCAGTCAGCCAGTTAGTTAATGGAATCCTGTGTTTCATTTTTGTCTATATGCAAAACACCATATGTGCTGGAAAAAGCTACACTGCATATCATCATCAAAGCTCAATCCACATGAAACATGGAGGTGCAGCATCATGCTGTGTGGATGCAGCCTGAGAATCTTCTGCACAGGTGCTGTTTAGAATTGATGGGAAGATGGATGTGCAGAGATTTACCTCAGAGCAGAACTACCATAGACCGAAAGCCAGAGCTACAATGGAATGGTTCGGATCAATGGATATTCACATGCTAGAATGGCCCAGTCAAAGTCCAGAGCTTAATCCAATTCCCATCAGTGGCAAGATTTCAGAATCAGTACTCACAGACACTCTGCATCCAGTACTGAGCTTAAGCTGCTCTGAAAAGAGCAATAGGAAAAAATCTCAATCTGTAGATTAACTAAGCTTTTAGAGACATATTGCCAAAGACTTGCAGCTCTAATTGCAGCACTGGTGGTCCTAAATAGTATTGACCCTGGGTCAGGGTCAGTATATGTACTTTTGCCAGACACTGTACATTCTTGCATATGGATCTTTACATTTATGAACTTCAACTACGTACCTATGTATAAAGCAGAGTAGAAGCCACCGTGCTTGACTGGTTAAATGTGCTCTGACTGGTAATCAGTGGTGCTGTGCAGTATAATTATTCCAGCTTTTATCAGATTGACCTCTCTTACAAGCTTCCATGATGGAGGGAGACACCTGAGAGCTTCCACACTTCCTATCTGGCCTTGTTTTGTCAAAAAAGGCCCCGTCAGAAAGCATAATAGAGCCCCTGTTCTCCCAGCAGACGGATAATGGAGGGTGGAGTGGCCCTCCTTGGCAGGTCGCTGCCTCTTCCCTGAACTAGAGAAACCAATACCAGCCCTATCGGCTGATATATGACACTAATACACAGCCTGACTGGGGCCCTAAACAGAAAAGAGGGATTGTTCCGACTTTCGACTGGCTGTAGGATCCATGACTCACAGGTACCGCACTGTCTGGCCCCTGAGACCGCTCTAATTGCTTTACATCTGTACAAAGGTTTCTTGTAATCGGGCCTTCTGCCTCCATTTGTCTTCCTTTCAGTCTCCTAGTGAAGGCCTTAATTGGTCTTAGTGGGGCTTTTCTTCCACTTAGCTCCTGGGTTTGAGCGAGTGGAAGAAGGTTTACCTCTGGGGGCAGTGCGGTTTGCCGGCTGCTAGTGGAAGGAGAGGTTGCAGAAAAGAGGAAGTCAATACTTCTTTTACCTTTAAAACTTTAATTAATGCTCTCCTGACAAGCAGTTTTTCCCATAGCTTCAAATGGGGTGGGGGCTGAGCTTCTGGGATCAACACAAGAATCAGGACTTGTAGAGCTTTGTGAGAAAACCTCACATGCGGTCTTGAGGGGCCAATTGACATTTGCTGAGAATCCAACTCTTTCTTTCTCAAGATGCTGGGGCACATTTCCTTGTGTATCACTCTGCTACAGAAAGCTAAAACTCTGTTTTAGCTGCAAGCTTCTTTTCATTTTTAAACACCTTTTTGGCTGGAGCCAAAAGTTCTAACCTGGACAAAATTATACATTTTTGAGGGTTTGTTTTGGTCTGCCTTTTGTTTGGAGCTTTACATTTTCTTGGTGCAAACATAATCATGGCTTAGTATTTTCTCACAATGTATGTATTTTACATTGCAGTGCTTTTCAGTATTCTGACTGCATCCATACAGTTCAGAGGTTTACATACAGTCATGTCATGGTATTTAATGGCTTTTAATTAGACATAATAATGTTTTTTTTTGTTTTGTTTTGTTTTTTTGTTTTTTTTTGGGGGGGGGGGGGGGGTTGGGTAGAAATTAATATTAGGATAGATGTCCATCAACAAGTTGGAGAGAAGCCAGACAGTTTTTGTGTCCAATAAGGAATTATATCTCTGGGTGGGTTATTTATCATTTTCCTGGTGTGGATATGGCATTTAAACATAGTCCTTTAGAAAAAATATGGTATTTTGGGGCACTTTTGGAAGCTTAATGCTTGCCTGTTTTATCAATTCCTGTATGGGTGGGTTTTTGTGGTCATATTGTCCTACTCTCAGGTTTCTGAAATGTTTTCTGTTGCGCCCTTCTTTGAGTAATGAAATCATTTCAGCCCAAGTTCCGACAAAATGGGTCAGAAATGCAACAAATAACATAACATATATAAAATTGGTTTCTAACAACTAGAATTTTTAAACATTACCACATTTTATTAACTTAATTATTTTACCAACAATATAAAGGGTTTTTAACCTGATACATCACTACAGTCTCAGCAAAATATGAAACTAAACACAGCTCGTCCTCGCTCGGCAAAGGCTGCACATTACTTTCAGCTAGCCATGACCCTCATCATCAATAAAATTTAGAGATCAAAAATAGACAAGCTGAAAACATGGCGAAAATAACATCAAGCCATTAATATTAAAGACAAACTATAGTTCAATTCAGTTTTATATTCTTTCAGGGGTTTATTAATATTATTTGTCTACAGACAACCATGGCTATTTTGCATCAATGCATGGAAGCTGTTTCTCTGAGGATTACAGAGAATCCTTTCCTACTCATACTACTGGCTGCAGGTTCAGACCAAACGGCAGATTGTTGACACATTTAGCAGGATACAGAAGGTTCCCAAGGTACCTTTTTAACTGTAACACCTGGCTGTAAAAAAGCTAGGCTTTTCATGTGTCTCCTGTGCTATTGGTGTTCCTTCACACCCCCACAACCCTATTTGAAAATCACTGTCCTACTGGAACACTGAATTGTGTCCCTTTTGAGCCATCTAGCTGTTGGTTTGTGGTGAAGGACTTCGGCTCTTTTTATTCCACCTATTGTGTTGGTCCAATGTTCTTAGGTTTTAATGGCTCCGTAATGACCACAATCTGAGACCTAAAAATTCAAACAGAGTAGGAGTGGGCTTTAGCAGGTTTATTTGAAAAGATAAACTCACTAAAAAGGGGGAAGACAGGTAAATGACTGCACCACAGTCAATAACTGAGAATAGTCTCAAACGTAAAGCCACTAATCTTTTCTGAAACTACTCAAGGCTGTTGGTTCTGTGAAATGGTTCCTTATTCATACTTGAAGTAGCGTAGGCTTAAAATGCTGTTGCAGCGTTAGACAAAAGGGCTGAGACTTGATCTGTTACCCCGGGACAAGAGAGGGTCATGCACAGAGGGTCAGCGACTGGCAGGAACTACCAGGGAATAGGCAGGTGTGTTGGTTAAGAGGCGGACTTAAGGTCATGGGCCATAAATCAGAAGCTGCATAGAAGTCCAACAAGTGCAAGGCAAGGCACGGATCGTGGATGAGCTAAGTCTACTGGACATTTACAGGCAAAGGCTTTCTATAAACTGCAGCTTTCTGACTTCAGACAGCCAGACAGATAATAAGGTGTGTGAGATGAGCTGGTTGAAGCGCGTCACAGCGGCACGCGAGCAGGTATGTTAAATAATATTTATGAAGGCAGGCAGAGGATGTGTGTCAGAATACAGACAGCAGTCAGGCCAGAATCATGACAGGTTTCTACAGATATTTTTCTTTCCATTGTAGTCACAAAGTTCAATCTTTTCTTCATCTAGGCTGAACATAAAACTTCCATGAAGACATTTGGCTTGTCCATGTGTTAAGCAATAAATTTCAGTTTAGACTGAAGGAGCATCTTTCTTGGTTGGCAACCTCCACCATCTTTTAGTTTAAGACCAGCTTGACCCTTGGTGGTGTTCCTGATTAACCTGACCACTTTTCTTTTTGTTGTGTCAGTTTTGATTAACAGTGCAGCCTTGACTCAGTTGGGGTCTCAACTGGACAGCAATATCAAACAATCAAACAGGTTTAGGAATCAATAAAGCATAAAGCTCTTTACTTTTTTTCCCCATGACCAGCATCTTGGCAACTAAAATGTATACGAGGTGTTGGCATCAAGGCCAGTTATAGTCCATCGAACAAGCTGTAATACTGAAAAACACAGTCTATGAATAATACTAATAGTACCTACATACCTACCAAATATTGCTTTTACGGATTCTTTTGCGATGTCGTACAAATTGATGATGTGACAAATTGATGATGTGATGGTGACATATAAACTGAACATATTGAATACGAATACAAGGACTAAAGTAAGATACACTTGGTAGGTCATTAAATTCTGTCAGTCTCTGTTAGGTTTTATTCAGCTGCTCAAGAGTATACCTCACCTTGTCTGACTAGACCGTGATCACATGTCCTTGTGCTGATATAACATCTCATGTTCATTGTCCCTCAAACCACATTTCACATCTTTAATCTATGACAGCCTGACGGGTTCCTGGCTCTGTACCTGCAGCCTTCTCTTCACCAGGGTAGAGCAGGACTTGTGTGCTCTGAGCTCTCCCCTGTTCGGTTCTGCTCGGCTGTCTCCTGTGTTTCCTGCAGACTGACTGATAGGGCACTCTGCTGCCAGGGCTTAAATAGCAGCTGTAAGCGTCCAGCTGCTCCCTGCCACGCTCCACTTCTCCCCAGATGGCTTAGAGACATTCCAGCAGCCCTCCGGAGGAGCGCTCATGAGGAAAGTGTTATGGAGTGGCTCTGTGAACCACCAGGGAGCATCTCTCGGTGCACCACAGCCACCCTCCTCCTCCTTCAACCCCGCGGGCTGAACGCCCAAATCAGAGACAGAATTCTTCTCCTCCTTTGCCAGTTTACCAACGGGAGGGAGCACAGATGGCGGTATCCTCAGAGAAGCTCAGCATGCAGCGAGGCCTGGGATTGGATGGGGGGACTTGGAGAGAGCACACACTATGCCTGGCCTGGGATGCCATTGATATCCCTCAGCAGATGATCAGGAAAAGTCGGACAATTGTGTCTAACTGCTGGGGTAAAATGTGCCTCTTTACACAGAGGGGCATCTTTGATTAGTGGCTTTTTTGTCAGATCATTGTTAGGCCAACAGGGGACACGCTGGGTTAGAATGAGCTCGTTGAAAGTCATTCTAATTTTCCTTGAACAGTTGCTGGTAATATATGATGCTGCATGCAGTCCCCCAGGGAGTGGTCTCTGACCTTTGCTGCATATTTAAGTGATGAATGGTCTACCAGCTTCATCACAGCACTGATGCAAACCTTAACCCTGACATTGTCCACAGAAAAAATGACATACCTAAAAGAACCTGAACCTTTTCATAATGCTTTTGCTAACTCTCAAGATTTCTTGACAAACCTCAAACTGAATATGCATCTTATGAACCTTACATTCCAAGTAATGCACATTTAGTAATTTTTGTGAAACACTGAAAAATACAAATAGTTAGAAGAACTGAAGAAGATTAGATATGCACTGATCAGACTTGTGTGGCCAATGTCAGAGCTCCAGTTTATGTATGGCTTTGCAGTTGTGTTGATTCTGTTGTGGTGATGCCTGTCTGCAGTATACATGGGATGTTAGCTCTGTGGCGCTTATGCACAACAATTTTTGAACTCGTCTAAAAAAACCTGTGGTAGTCTGATCTAGGGAGAGAGGAGAGAAGACCTCAGGGGTGGATGTAAAACGGTTGTTGCTCCCAGTGATGGGGTGGGGAGGGGGTGGGGTTGGGTTGGGTTGGGGGGTCCGTGGTCTGCTGACCTCACTGTTATCCTTGTCATGACAGGAAACATACATCATTGCAGGGCCTCTAATTCAAAACACATTCTGCCTCAGCTTGATCAAAGCCAGACTGTCTGGACAACAAAATGGCCTGTTATGTCATATTTGACCATATAATCGGTGAGCAATTACAGCTGACAAAATACTCCAGTGATTTGGATTTTCTCTTCTGGGCTTTCCATGTGGGAAGCTAATAGAATGGATTTTCATAAACTATGTTGGGAGTCATGCAATGAGTTGGCTTGGAAGCTCCGGAGTGGAGGTGAGGACAGCTCAGCTTTTATTGGAACACGGCTGCTTCTTCAGAGAGACTACTCGAAAGATAGCAGTGTAGCTGTAACCAGTGGCCTAGAAAAACGTTGCTGAACCACATGATGGCTAACCTCACACACCCACCAGAGGCTAGTCTTCCAAAAACAAAAAAAAAATCTGTGTAGTCTTCTCTTTGGATGTTTAGGGAGCCGCTCTTATTCTCAGCAATGGTTTAGAAAACTCAGAAAAGTAGACTTTTGATGCTTTTTTTACTGTAGTAAATAAATTCATATTTCATCCCAATTTGCTTGTCTGTGGTTGTTTGGCAAGCTTTTCTAACCATGATTTGAGTTGGGGATGTAAATATCCTAAAATACAATCACCAGTGTTTATTTATTTTTTGTCAAGGTGAAGCATCTGTAGCAAAGTACCATGTTGTTTCTGTCAGCATGACTTCGCCTGGTGAAATAAGTCCTTATGATTCTTGTGGATCCCACATATGAAAGTGATTGCTTTTGGTTGATTACTTGTATTTATGTTTGAGCCTTTTATTTGAAGCTGGAAAGACATTAGTCCTTGAGTTATTGATAGGTTCAGCCAATAAGGCTGCTCATCAGAATTGCTAATAACACAGTTACATTAATTTTGAAGAAGCTTTCACTGCTTTAATAGTTTGTGTTGAAACATTTGGCTATTCAGCAGTGGCAGCTGGTGGTTGGAGGGTGCACTAAAGCTCAGAGAGCATGACACTAAACTCTACTTAAACATACATTTTGCTCTCCTCTTCTTCATGTCATCAGCTTTTCAATGACTTTCTGATTGAAATCTGTCAATTCATAAGCAAGTTTCTTTGGCATGGAGATCATGGGCAGTGCATTCCACGTGTCCTGATTCATGGTGTTTCTGAGAAAAGTTTGAACTCTTTTCAAGGTTGAGAAGCACCTCTCAGCTTCTACCGTGGTCAGGGTTGTGGTGATGACGATCTTTAAAAGAGTGACAGTTTCTGAAAATATATTTTCTAGATTGCTCTCATAACAACTGAAATGGGTTCACAGCACCACAGCAGGCTCTGAACTCTTTGCTGTAGATGAAACCAAGTTCTAGCTCCAGTCTGCTTCCAGTAGGGTGTTGGGTAAGCCTTCATGGTGCTGCAAGACCCCCAATAAAGCATAGATTGTGGAAGATTTCATCAACATAAACTCACCTCTTTTGCAACACTGGGACAATACTCTGAACTGCATATATGACACCTCTTTGCTGTCTCGTTGCTTTGCTCAGCCATGGACTGGAGAGGCTTCCTGTGAAGGATAAAGAGAAGTCATAACCAAACTCAAAAAGGGGAAAGGGATAGCTAAAAAAAAAATAAAAAGTGATGATGATATTACCAATTGCGATACTTATTACCTGTTTGGTATGTGCTGTTTGTCCTGCTAGATGCTCCCTTTGATGTGGACTGAGTTTATGTTCTTCTGGAGCTTGACATAGAGGCGGTCCACATGTGGCATGATGTATTGATAATTATCTAGAAAGAGCTTAAAGACCTGATGTTCCAACAGCAGGGCCAAGTTCACTTTTTTTTTTTTTCAAAGAGATATTTAAGGTCTCTGACCCCCACGGTTGTCCACAAAATGTCAGTGCCAACAAGCAAGCAGGGAATGTTATAAAAAGCATTTCTAAAGACAAATCTAGCCGATGTTATGAGAAGTAGCACAGGCGTCTGTCCACGGACACTTGGGTAAGTCTGGTACAAATTCCTTTAACCGTTTTGTTTTCTCCAACAGAAGCCTTTCTAACTTATTATTTTGTAAATCTAATGACAGAATATTCTTTCACTGCTACCATCATCTCCTGTCTTTTTGTTGTTGTAGTCTGACTACACCATTTGCATGACGTGTGAGTGACATGCCCATCTAAGCTGACAGGTGTCATGAATTAATCAGATTGGGTGAAGAAAAGCACTGGCCACAGACACAAAGATCTGTGTCTTGAGGAGAATCTTCAAGTAACCAATTAAGCCTTGTACACACGTAGCCGGGTATTTATAAGAACGAATATCTCCTTAACATTGTTTTTAAAAATATGGTACACACAGGATCGTTTTTAAAAAAGTTTTCATCCACACAAAGCCTTGTAAATTTCCCATTGACCATTGTTTTAAACAAGCCACACTATAGGGGCAGTCAGCCAGACAGAGTCCTTCAAAATAAAAGCAACGTTAAACAGCATTGTGCCTGACTAAAACAGCTGACATTTAAGCAATTTTTCTCCTTTGCACATCAATGTATTTGAGCAGCTGGGCTTGTAAAAACAAACAAAAAGCGTCTGAACCAACTGTAATGTTTATGATGTTCCATCTATGCTTTTACTTTGAAGTCTCAATGCCGAGGTGAAGACAGGAAATGCTGTGCAGGTTGAGGTAAGTCAGTTGGAAATAAGCAATCAGAGATTCTGTAGGTTAGTGAATTTGGCAAGTTTAACATTGATTAGACACATAGTGTTAACAGTCAATCACAAAAACAACGTAGAATTCAGCTCCTCTTTGACAGCATCCCTTTTGCACTCCACTGTATTACTAAGTCTATAACAATTGCCGCTTGTATGTCAGCGGCGTGATGCGCTCTAAAACCCGTCTTGTCATGTACACACGCATGCTTCAAATCTCCACCTTGGCCAGAGTTTTCAGAATCATTAATTTTTGGGCAAGTAAAACGGCGTTTATGTGTGGATGTAAGGCATAACCGCATTAAATATATCTGTTTACCCAGGTACCTGGCTATGTGTGGACTGGGCCATAGAGACCAGCAAAAAGCAACACGGAAACCAAAACTTTAACACATCACATATCTTTAAAAACTAAACCAAAAAAAAACATGATTTTTTGTGTTTTTCTACAGTATTGTTAAAGCTGTTCCCTATGTATGTTCAGTTTCAAAGTAGGTCATGCAGACTTCTGGCATGCAGAGGTGAGTTAAACTTCATCATCGCAGACAGAGCATTTGCATAGTGTTTCTTGATATTAGGTAATGTTTTTATTGACTTATTGCTGTAATATTTGAACAGCAGTTGTGAAACTGTTGTAACAGTGGGGCATGTTTATGCTGGCTTTATGCTGTGGACATTTTGAGACATGTCAAAAAAGATGTGAGGCTACTTGGCTGCAGTAGCGATCAAATGCAGAGTTAATGCTTAGTGAGGTAATGCATTAGCCTTATTGAATTGAATAAACATACATTTTTACTCTATTGAAATGCAAGTTAGATACACAATTGCATGAGCAGGGGAGTAGTGGGCTAGTGGTTAAGGCGTTGCACTTTTGCCATGAAGGTGTCTAAGACACAGAATGCCACCCTGGGTCCCTGAGCAAGACCCTTAGCCCCAGATGCAGATGACAAGTTTCCTTGGAATGTATGGTGCAATGACAAATAAAGATGATTATTATTGATCTCCTCTGTTGAGCAGCACGTTTCATTACATTCCTGATATCTCCAATATGATACATTGAAATAAGCAGAAAATACAGTACTATCTATTTTTTCTAAAGGTTTGCGCTTTCTTTTCAATCCTTCCAGTAAGTCAAGTGAGCTGTAACACCTCAGCCCAAATATTTGGTCAGCTCTGTGAGATCTATCACTTAAGGCTGAGGTTAGGCACAATTCTGGCTGACATCCAGTTATCATTTGGTATACAACTACTGCTGACAGCTTACTACTGAAAAGCAACAAAAAACGCATAGCATTATATTAAAAGATTCAAGATTTTGGAGCCTGTTTTAATGTCAACAAAACTTTCCAGTGTTATTTATTTTGCAATTTTCTCAACAAAACCTGGTTTATGTGGACTGTATTGTCAGCTGCACAGTCATTCACGCAGCTTCGATTACAGGCGTGCAAGCCTTTGTGAGAAGAGAAAAAACAATTTTGAACACCACACAAGGCTGTTCTGGTTAGAACCTTTGTAGTACTGATATTGTGGGCTGATAGATGTTAAATATCGGGTCTGTAGCTTTCAGCTTGCTATCATCCTGTACTACTTAACATGCTAATTAATCCTAACCAAAAGACCATGTCAGTCACCCTACGCCCCACCGGGGATGCTCCCACTGGGCTCATCCGGCTTTAATTGAGCACATTTTTCAGAAGCCTGCTGTCCGTGGGATTACATTAGATCCGTCTGCTTCTACCGGCCTGCCACCAGCATGGGCAAAGAGAACGAGGGAGCGCAGGAGCTGGATGAGTAGAAAAAAACTGGAAAATGTATAAATAAGCCAAACAAACAAACCAGAAAAAAAAACAGACTGAGTGTTTATTAACACCCCTGGGATGAAAAGTAGGTGAGTGCAGGAAATCATTAGCGCAGGAGAGTCAAACTAGGCTCGTTTGATCTCGCTGATGGAGGAGCAAATGTAATTTAGCGTGCTGTGAGTAATTTGTTTTAGCAGTTAGCATGGGTTCCTTTTAATTTCATTTTGCCTTGCATCAGTCTTTCAGATTAAATATTTTTATTTTGTACAAAGCGGATCTTTGTGAGCCTGGCGGCTCAAAGACCAGCCCTCGACAACAGCTAATGTTTATTCATCTTTGCTTGTTTGCATGTGTGGCAGACAGGATCCTGACAAGAGTGTGCCGTGTCGGCTTTTTATTTGACTACTTTCTGTATAATGAGGCAACTCAGATGTACACGGTGACAGCTAGCAAATCATAGCAGGAGGATAACAAAGTGTTTTTGTCACTGCAGCTCTAATTATTTGGGAGACGGTGCTGAAGAGGCTGCATCTGTTTTAGCATCTCACCTCATGTCCTCGTTCTTCTCAAACTTGTCAACTATGCAATCCATCCAAGACATACTGTTCACACACAGGTAACCAAATTCTTTCCAAACAAAAACTTGCAATGCCAACTGAAAATATCACCTGATATCTAAGTGGACTTTTAGTGTAAATATCCCCATCTGCAACTGGATGTGGGGTGTGGTCCCAAGTTTTAGCTGTACTGAAAGCATATTTCATTTGCAGATATCATTTGTTTCTTTTATTTACATTAAAACTTAACTTGTGTATTTGTCTGACAATTTCTAGCTTGTAATAACAGTAGGAAGTGACTATAGTGTTTGTAAATAGGAGTGTCATTGTGATCTTTGGTAATATGAGCCACCACTTTGGAGGCATGGGTCTGCATTTATTTAGACTCCCACTGGTCTTTCATCAATCTTGGACCAAAAAACTCATTATGCATCATGCCAGATTGAACCCCATTTTCAAAATTGGAAAGAATGCATTCAATTTCAATTAAATGTTATTTGTATAGTGCCAATTCACAACACATGTCATCTCAAGGCACTTTACAAAGTCAGTTTAATCAAATCACCCAGACAGATTGATCAAAATGTTTTCTATCTATGGAAACCCAAGAGATTGCATTGATGCTCTATTGGATGGAAAACTGGTAACCATGGAGGCCAGTGGAGTTCAGTGATGCCATTGTCATTCTCATCAAACCTGTTTGAGAAGATTTAAGCTTTGTTAAATCATGCATTAGATACATTAGAAGTATCTGAAGATCAGTACACTGTGGTATTAAGTGTATTGAAATGGTAAGCAACAGTTCTCGGGTTGGTTCAGTCAGAGCTAGGAACTCTGAATGTACCAAAAATGATCCCCAACAGCATTACACTATCACCACCAGCCTGAGCTGGTAGATTGGTTTCATGCCTCCATGTTGTTTTAGCCACAATCTGACCCTATCAGCTCAGTTGAAATGAGACTGATTGAACCAGGCAATGTATCAACAGTTGTTTATTGTCTGATTTTGGATGAGCCTGTTATTTGCAAGCACAGTAGTAGCTGGTGTAGTTTTCTGCTGCTGTAGACTATGGTTGCCAGGTTTTGAGAGGCTGAATGACGAAATTAGGGTTTTAGGGAAAAATGCTAAACTGACTTACAACAGACGAAATATAAAAAATCTGGAAAAATCAATGGGGAATGGGAACGGGAATACAGACGGAAAAAGACATGGCATAATTCTACGGGGAAACCAGCAAAGAGAAAGAGACAATTGCGCCAGTTGCCTATATGCAAGGGAAACAGTGGAGAAAAGCATGACAGCACAATTGGAAGTAATCAGTAAGCAGCCAAATAATTGGTCATTTCATGAGTTGTATTAACACGCAATTGAACAGATGTAGCTAAGAAATTGTTTTGTTCTTTTTTTATTTTTAAGAATATCAGCATTTTGGCAACACAGTGCTGAATTTTACCTACTTAAGGAACCATCCAGTGATATGAGAATGTGAACACTTTGTTCTCTAACTGAAGCTGTGCCTGATCTCCAGATATGGCAGCATCTTGAACAAGATTCCAGACCTCTTCAAAGCAACGCTTTCCTTGCTGCCAGACTCACAAACAGCATGTTCTTTAATGTAAGAGCAAAGGGAGCTCTGCATATATCAGCTGTGTACCTGGCAGAGCCTGCAGGGGTTGTTAGCTCCGACAGTGCCAGTATAGGCATTACTCCCAGGCAGATTGTTGGCAGAGCGAACCACTTTCTCTCAGACGGCTGCAAGCTGGCTACAAGCCTCACAGCCTTCTCCCTCCACCTTGCTCTCCTTTCCATCATGGCGGCACCAGAAGAAGGAAAAAAAAGCGCTCTATGGAGCTCCGTAATGATACGTGGCGAATGTGCAGCACTGCGGTGATTGTTAACGGCAGCAGCTGCGCAGATAGCCTGGATGATGGAAAATCAGTGGGACCTCATTTTGGTTTGCCAGTATGAATATTAATGGCTCGTTTCCAGGCCATGGCTAATGATGAGGAAAATTCCCTAATAAAAACTTGATGTGATGGGCAACGACCCGCGGGGTCACTGGAGACAGTCAAAGTTAATAGTGTGCCATCAGGTGTGAGGAGTTAAGTGATTAGAGGCACAGAACCTAATCCTGATGTTTTTCTCCCCCCCTCAGCTATGAGTCAGAGTGGAGAAAGAAAGAAAGGGAGGGAGGGGAGGGCTGGGAGCAGCAGCAGAGAAGGTTTACAAGAGGGTCGTTGCATTTACAGGGCATACTTCCACTGAAAATAAACCATAAATGTTGCAGCTAATGGTAGATGTAAGAGGTGATTAAGATTTTTTTTTGTTTCCATCCATATGAGCTATATGTCAAATGGGGCCGTTGAAAATAATGGGAAAATCAATAATAACACTTTTAATTGAACATTTTAAGTGGCAATATGGCAACAGCACCCTATGATACCTCAACATGTCTTAAATAAAATAAAATGTTCTTCCTAATCAAAACCATCTGAGCAAGAACATGAATCTGAGCAGACATTGTCCACATTTTATGCTTCTGCTTTTTTATTTTGTTCCTAAATTATGATGTTGTTGTTCCTTATATTCCTCTTAAACCCCCTAACCCTCAATGTTACTTGTGATTCATCCAGCTCACGAGAGAGAATGAACAAGACAAGATTTTAATATCATTTTGGGAAAAACTGAATAGATTTGTTTTCACGAATTACTGTTGTGAAAGCAATTCAATCCTTACTGTAATGTTTATAGACAGGTATGTATGTTGTGCTGTTTACTTTTGTCTCAATCTAAGCTGTTTCTAGCGCCAAAAAGTAACTAAAATCCATGTTTTTGTGTTTCAACCTGTTTTATAGAGGTCTTATAAAGCTCAAGCTTTGTTTGAAAGAACATGTGTTCATTGAATTCTGCTGCAGGGACTCTTAAGAGTTTTCTGGCTGGTTGGTGAGCCGTGTCGTTTGTGAATTGTAGATTTTTGGCTAGTCACTTTTTTAAAACTGATTTAGTATACGGATCTGGATACTACAAAAATATTGTTATAGATATACTTGCTAAATTGTCAACACTGACAACAGACGGCGTAATAAACAGTCGTTATTAGTCGGCTCAGGAGGATAACCACTCAAGAACTACTTCCTCTCTTACTTCAAAATAAGAGTCTCAAACACAGACATGAGGCGTCGAGTTTAAAGGAGCAAGAGGTAAGAAATTTACTGCAAGATTAACCATCTCAGTTGTCACCCAGGATGGAAGTAACATTTCCTATAAACAACCCATTTATTTTTTAAAACCTCTAGACCTTGTGGGGTCACAAGCTGTCAATGGGCAAGAGGCAGGGTACACCCTGGACAGGTTGCCAGTCTATTGCAGGGCAACATGGAGACAGACAGGACAAACAACCATTCACACACACCTAGGGAGAATTTAGAGAGGCCAATTAACAGTCATGTTTTTTGGACTGTGGGAGGAAGCCAGAGTACCCAGAGAGAACCCACACATGCACAGGGAGAACATGCAAACTCCATACTCCATGCAGAAAAGCCCAGTGCAAGGGTAGGACTTGAACCCAGGACCTACTTGCTGCATGGCAACAGTGTTACCCTCTGCGCCACTTTGTTACTTATTTTTCCAATAAAGCATTGACCATTATAATAACTCAGACTGATACAGCAACTAGATTGCGCCTTGCAAGACAAAATTCACTTTAGTAAGAAATAATGTATTGATGGATGTTATCAAGTGTCCAAATCCTAACATTGTATGTGATGGTTATCAAAAAACCTACCAAGTAGATTAAACCCAGGGGAGTCACCAAACCCACACAAGGTGTACAATTTGATGTATGTAATTATCCTGCTATGCCTCTATTGTTCTTTGATTAGTCACCATCTGCTCTAAGCTTTAGTCCCCTGTTGGCTTATGGAAACATGGACCCTTGATGGTGTCTGTTTGATCTGGATGGCAAAGAGCCTTAATTATAGTTTCATCACAAATCTGGGTTAGTTAAAAAAAAAGCTAAGTTCTAAGCTTGATGATTTAACTAGAATGTATCATTAATGATAATAAGTAACCTCCCCTTTGTTCCATACTGTCCTAATCCAGGTAAATTAATCTCTCGATTCTTTGCCCTAGACTAACATCTATTGGTGGCAAACATCACCAAACTTGTATGTCTGTTGAAAATAAATGTCTGAGTTAGCTTTTACAGATTTCTTCTGCGTGGGATAATTCTTCATTTGGACATTATTAGTGACACAATAAACATTTATAGAAACCCAAAATTGGCATTAGGAAGAATTTGGGTTCAGAATATGAAAGCCATTCATAGACATTATCTCAAAAACATTCAGAGTTGATTTAGCTCCATTCTGTAGATACCACATAAAGGTCTGTATCTAAGAATATTAAAACCAGAGGCCACAGATTATAAATGTATTGTTTAACAAAAGGCTTTGAGTCTTGCTTCATTTCTCCATAAGTAGCAATTGAGTTAGAAATGTTCTGGATTAAGTTTTACATTTGAAGGAAAATTTTAACCAGATGCTGGCCTGCTGAGCAACACATATGGATCAGACCTAGTCGGATTAGTCCAGACAGAAGTCTGGTTCTACTCAATGAAGCATTTTGGCTTCTAGAGAAACATTAACCGTTTGGGGCTGTCAGTGTATGATCGTCTGAACTTCTAAAACCCTGAAGGTGTGTTTGGTTTTTCTTTTCAGAGGCCTTCGTGTTTCTACCACACCGTTAAATCCTAGGTTGACATGAAGCAGTTGAACTGTAAACTGGATATTTGGTGTCGGTTCGGAAAAACTGGCCTTACATTGGTGTTTTCATGGTGTCATGTTGAATTTGCTTCCAATCCCAGAATTTAGGCGTCAGTAATCTTGGCACCTTTTTTAGTAAATGTCTGAATGATTACAGACGCTCAGCCTTGCTGGAGATGCACTGAAAAACCAGCCACTTCTTCACTCCACAAGCCCTGACTGGTAATCGCCTGTTGAACCTAAAACTCAAATTTTCTTCCGCTTAGAGAACACACCATACACAGCCTCTACCAGCCCTCTACCAGTGCTCAACACTCTTTGGTAATAGTTGTTACTGAGTGAAGTAGGCGGTTGTTTTCAGTAACAGTAAGGTGATTAGTCAGGTTAAAGGAAACGTGGAAGAAGCTACTAGAAAGAAAACTGTATTTTCTACAAAAGCATGCCAGCTGTACATTGAGGCATCAGACAACGAGAAGCTGAATACATCACAGCAAAGGTGGTATGCTTTATAAATAAAGTGTCAACATATATCTTTTTGTGTCTGCATTATCTCTGCGCATACTGAGTTGGTGTCAGTCTCAAAAAAAAATCTCACCATAGTAACACATGGTGACAATAAAGATTCTTGATTTTTGATTCTTTTGATTCTGGATCATGGAACATGCTGGGTAGGTACATTTGAGCAGTGTCTAGAAAACCAACCAGTCAAAGTAAGGGTCTATGAACTCCACAGGGAATACACACACATTGACCGCTATTACCAATGCCAACTGTGGTAATTGTGCTGATAGCTTACATGACACACACACACACACACACACACTTAGCTTACATTAGCCAATCTAGTTACTTTGTCTTTGTTTTCAATTAATCTTGAAAAGAAAAACCTCTGTATGAGCCATAAAAATATAATACTGTATGAACACGTTTTCACTCAAGCAATAAATGCACAAAGCAGAAGATGCCTCCGGTAGATTGCTTTCTCGTTTCAAACAGTAAGCCAATGCGTCAGCTAACATCATCAGAGACAGCAGCTAAAACAAGTTGAGCTTAGCCACTACATCCTCTAAAACTGCAGAGCTGTGTAACACTGACTGATCTCTTTCTTTCACACACATACACTTGGTTTGACGTCACCTGTGCTCCATATAAACTAATGATCGACTACATACATGCTTGTGTAAATTAATGGTTTCACAGTTTAACCTACCGAATAACTGCAAAAATTTAAGGTTTTACTTCAGAAATATTAAAGGAGCATAGCGTAACTTCCAGGATTTTTGTAGATGTCTGCCCCCTCTGGCAACAAGTTGAAATGACACCAGTTTTGCACACGTGGAAGAGAAGAGAAAAAGCATCTGTCACTCCGACTGTACAGGTCTTTATTTTAGAAGCGCAATGTCTTCTGAGGTAAGAAAACTATAAATATTGAAGTTAGCCCTTGTTCTCTTGCTAAGGAGAGAACAATGGTGGAGACTTAACAAAACAGCAGGGTGAATGAGACCGCGGAGCGCGTCACACCCATATGCACACCCAGAGGATTCATCCCAAATCACTTTCTCGTGAACTGACTAATCCAGAGGCAATATGGTAAATACAGGATAACTCATTTTACGTGTCAGGCAATTTTCAAGGAATGTATGGTGAAATAAATAAATAATACTTTTAGAAAACTCTTTACTCCTTACATTCTCAGGTGGGCAACCTAAAAAGCACAAAATGCTCAGCCATAGTCTAATGAAAAGCTTGTTGAGATATGCTGCAATTCTGTTTAGCTGTGTCATAACCTGAAGGATTTTTTACTACTTGAAGAGTTCCTGTAACTTTGACTATAACAAAAATATTATTTTATTGTCATATAGAAATATTATTTTCATTTTAAATTTTTGCAAAGAAAAAAATAAAGTAGGATATAATAGGTATAGTTTTTAAATGCTATTGGCTAAAATTGGGATTAGTAGATCTTAGAAAATCAGTGACCAGAGGTCAGTCGTAGAATCTCTAAGTGGTGCATCCCTTGTCTTTTCCCTGCAGGACTTCACATTCACACCTCACTTTTAAATTATAGGTTGAAATAGATAAAGCAGGGGAATAAGATGCTCTAAAGCCTTGATTACTTTAGAAGTTTCTACAGTCTAGTCAAGTTAGGTTCTGTTTTCTACCACTTCTTGAACTTTTGTCGATGTTATTTGCACCATTTTAGTAGACATCTGGATGCCACTAAAACCAGCTTTCAGTACTTTCTGGACCACTTGCTGAATTTCTTTATAATCAAATAATGAGAAGTAGTTAAAAGTACCACATTTTGTTCTACATTCTTGTTTTTGAGTGTACATTAGCCTTTATCTATGACTTTATGCGCGAAAGCTGATGCTGTGCAGTATACCTTGAGCTCGTCCCCTTCTCCTGCCCAGCTCTATTTGTTGTTTCTTAATTCTCAGAGGTGAGACTGATAGACTGCGATGTGCGGCTGTGAATGAGGGAGTGAGAAAGAAAAGGAGAGATGGATGAATGCGGAAGGTATGAGTGGGGGATTTAGGAAACATGCATGGCACAGATTTCCATTTTACCATCCTGGTCTCTCTCTATTCCCCATGAATAATGTGGCAGACCCCTCACACAGCAGTAGGCCAGGCATGCCGCCATATCAAGCCGTGCTGGAGGAAGAGGTATCCAACTTGGCAGGTCTGGGATCGGATGCATCCTAGCCCCCGCAAACCATCCCCACACTCATCCCCAACCTGCAGCGAAGAGCGCTGGGCTCCAAGATGGCAATCAAGGCTTGATTTGCCAACACATTTCCAATGATTAAAATGTAATTAGCACAAGCGAGCGCCTCCTCCCCAGCTAATTTCCATGCACGCTGTGACAGGCAGGCGGTCGGCGGCGCCCAGGCCCCAGCAGCAGATGGATGGAAGAAGCACCGGGAGGAGGGGAAAAAAAAGCATTTTGCCATGCGAATGTTTGCATCAGAAAACCATCAGGATGCTCAGCTATATCGGGAAGGAGCTGTTAGGAGGAGGGAATGAGGGGCTTTTCACAGCAGCACATCAAATTGGCACTGTCAGAGCTGACCCTGGCAGTGGCTGCCATCCTTCAAGCTGTCTATCCCACTCCTCAGGCATGGACGCAGATTGGTGTCTATATAGGCTTTAGCCCCAGCAGCCATCCTGCAGGATGACCTGGCACAACTTGATAAACACAAACCCCACTCTTCTGACTGGAGCGCCTTAACGAAGCACCTATCAGCCATGATTAATTCTAGGGATGTGGCGAGCAACCGGCAATAACCTGGGGGGATTGTCACTTGGATGTGAGGAGACGACTGCACATTCAGGTTTTAAGACATGCTTCTTAAGGGAAATACTGCATTACAGACATCTAACAACAACACAAGCAACTGATATGAAATTATAATAAGCTTAGACTCACGCTGTTGACCTTCAAAATTGTTGCTGTCACGTCAAGTCTTCCCTAAATTGCCAAACATCTGTTAGCATTTGTGGAGCTGTGGATTTCCAAAGGCTTATATTGGACAAGGGAGCATGGCATGCTTGCCTTGCACGCATGGCTGTGTGATGTGGTTACCTCTTTAGTACAAACATTTTTCTGTGGGTAACTCTGGCAGACTTTGGTTAGCTCTGCTGCTCACAGACGACTGCAGCTGCATCGTTTAGGATTCAGCCCATGGCTCCTTATGTTCCCTCCTTCTACTGGGCCAGTATTACACTCAGCTGGAGAGGATTTAGTGCAAGAATAATTTACTCCTACTTTCAGACCAATATAAACAAAAGGCTCTCTGCTTGGACAGAGTGTAGGGAAATTTGTAAGAGCCCTCAGCCAAAAGAGAGGCCTGAGTGAAAGCAGAGGAGCAATCAGAAGTGGTCCGGATGCAAGCCAACATCAACAGCTCTTAGAGCTGAAGCTAATGTTTGACATTCCTGTGTTACTTAAACTAAACACTTGGGTTTAGTTGTACAGTATAATGCTGGTACTGTGCAAATAGCACTGGGCCTGGATAGAGTATCATTTTTCCTTGTCTGCGCTCTCCCGGGACTAATGGTTTCCTTACTGTACATCTCTGCCGGAGATGTAAAACCCACTCTTTTACAGTGGGTCGGAAAAGTAATAATTCCCCTTAAACTCTTTACAGTTTGTGACATTACAACCACAAACCACGATGTGTGTTATTTTGATCTGTGTGATAGACCAACACAAAGTACTGCATAGTTGTAGAATGGAAGGAAAACGATGCATGGTTTTGTATTTAGCAGTAGCATTTGTATGCTTCCCGCTGTATTTTGATGCCTCCCATCCATTCTCTATGCCCACTTGTCCTTGCAGGGCGTCACCTGTTGCCTATTTCCAGCAGTCATTCAACAGGAAGCAGGATAACCTGGACAGGTCACCTGCCTAGCCCAATGCAACACAGAGACACAGTGGACAAACAACCATCCACATACACACTCGAGAGCAATTTAGCCTCTCCACCTTAGAGAGACCAATTAACCGAAAAGTCATGTTTGGACTGTGGGAGCTGGAGTTCCTGGAGAGAACCCATGCATGCGCCTTCTTGCTGTTAAGCAACAGTCCTACCAGCTATGCCACTGTGCAGCCCCACTAGGCACTTCAGACGCACGTCGATGCCTATAAATAAAATCCACTCCAAACAATTGTCTCCAGATGTTACCTAACAGGAAAATAATGTCTATCTGAATGTAATTTATTGTTCAGTCTAAAACCAACTGTTATGTGAAGGTCAAGCACGACGAGGGCCAAGGAACACATCAGACAGGTGGGGGATAAAGTTAGGGAGACAGTCAAAGCTGCTTTAGACGACAAAGCGATATGACAAGCTTAGAAATCTCACACAGCTCCGTTGAGTCCATTATCCGAAAAATAAAGAAAGAGCATGGCACAGCTGCAAATCAACCAGAAATTGTTGCCCACTTAAAGTGACAGGCTGGGCAAGTAGACCGTTAATCAGAAAAGCAAAAAAAAAAAAAAAAAAAAAAAAAAAAAAAATCCCGTTTTAATTTTTGAGGACCTGCAAGAATCCACAGCTCGGGTGAGAGGATCAGTCATTCACTTCAGAACGTTGTCCTTGATGGAAGACCGAAAATGATTGAGGCATTATTGAAAGAAAGCCATAAGAAGTTCTGTTCAGTTTGCCTCAAACCATGTCTGGGATACAGCAAACATGCAGAAGGAAGGGCTTTGTTCAGATTAAGGCCCTACATCCAAAATGTTACAGTATGTCTGGCAGAAAGCTAACACCCCATCGCCCTGAACGTGTCATGAAACGATGGTGGCAGATCAGGCTGTGTGGATCTTTTTCTTCAGCAGAAACAAGAAAGCTGTAAGAGTTGATTGTAATTTGTGTAGAGACAAAAAAATAATACTTGGAGAACAGAGGCTTATATTTTAGTGGAACGGTGGCCTTTCAGTCTGCAGATATGCCCAGAAGACTTGGAACTGAAAATATATATGCACATCTTTAACACGTTTATTAGAAAGAAAAAATGGAAAAAGCCTGTAACTATTTTCCAATTCTCAAAAAGGTAATGCTTTGAGTTAATCCCGATTTAATACATTAAAGCTTGTGGTTGTCATGTCACAAAATTTGATAAAGTTCAAGGGGTGTGAATACTTTTGCAAGGCACAACAGACCTTTAGCTTTTATTGATGTCCGAAGTATAACTTTTGTCCTTTTGATGATTTTACACCATAGTGACAGCATGATTACAGATCCAGTAAGTTAATATCCATACAGCGGAAATCTAAAACTGACTTGATTTCAGTTCTCCCCCTCACCCCAAAAGACTGTATAGCGCCAAGTATTAATCACAAGCTGTAGTGATCTTTTAAGGCATATCCGACTTCTAAGCAACTGCTACTTTTGCAGGTTATGCTGAAAACTTCTGCCAGTTTTCAATTTGTTTCTGGTAAAGGAATTGCTAAGAAGAAAAAATCCCAGATATGCAGTGAATCTGCTCCCGCCCGCCTCAGGCTACGTTTTGCATGGGGGATCGCATTAGTTCACTCTGATCACTTATCAGTGAGTGACAGCTCTGACTTGCTTATGCCCCTGAAATGTGTTTTTATCTTTTTAGAGGTATTATTATTTGTTGCTTTCTACCCTCCGCTTGAGCTGTGAGTTCAAGGCAGCTTTGCTGTATGCGGTGAAAGGACAATCGAATTGCCTGCCCTTGCCTGTCAGGTCTGATCTCAGGATTTTTTTTCTTTGCTTGTTATGAAGGTATTTCCATTTTATTAAGTTTTTCTTTTTTTGCCTCCCTTTGTCGCTCTGGGAAATTTGCATACCTCTATTCGCAGGGAAGAAAGTAATGACAGCAATTTCTTTTCTTTTCTCTCCCCTACTAGCCGTGTGAGTTCTTCGTTTAGTGGCACCTGCGAAAGCGACAGGCGCGGGGATGAGAAGTGAAAGAGAGCAGTTGATTAAATCATCATCAAGTCGCAGCACAGAAAGTCAATTCTGCTCGCCGTCTACAATGATATCCTTTTATCTTAAAGTAATGAGCTATGGCACTTTTGCATCGGGTAATACGATGAGTTCCATTAGCATGTTCCATTTGCTTCACAAGCAAGGGCAAGTCATTCCAGCCGGCTTCTATCTTGGCAATCAAAGCAATTGGCTGCACAGCGAGAGAGCAGAGAAAAGAGAGAAAAAACATGACAAAAAAAAGAGTAGACATGTTTTTGTGGATCACATCACAGTAGAAGAAACTAAAGCGATGTCCGTTATTTAAACTCTTCGCTCACTGGTGTTTCTTGGTGTGTGTTGTATGGGAAAAAGAAGGTGCTAACGAGTGCTTTGTCACACTACTGATGTCACATTCATGAAGATCTGATACCAATTAAGCTTGACTGCTGCTGCATTAGCTAGCCCTGCATGAGAGGCAATATAGAAGACACACAAAGGAGACGCCCATTTGTAACCAACAATCAACACATGCTTTATGTGGACCATGTGGTACTTTTTTGTCAAATAAAGAAAAATATAGCATTATATATATATATATATATATATATATATATATATATATATATATATATATATATATATATATATATATATATATATACATACATATATATACATACATATATATATATATATATATATATATATATATATATATATACATACATACAGGTATATATATATATATATATATATATATATATATATACATACATACATACAGGTATATATATATAACCAGTAAGCCTTTTTATCTGAAAAGTAATGCTAATGGAGTAGTTGCCACATAGTTGAGAGGCATTGCAAACAAGATGCTTTCCCAAATTTGATGTTTATGAGAAAATAAATAGGACCAGGACAGCTCTCTTATCCACAACAGTGAAGTATTAAATATGGTGGATGGCACAAGTTGACGTTCTCTTTTCAAATATAAGCAATTTGCTGACGGACCTGCTGTGGCCTTTCCTCTGTGGTGTCGACTGTGGTCAATATGAAATGGCCAGCGGCAGAGAGCCACTCAGAGGGCAACCAAAAATACTCCGGTCTTTAGCTAAAACAAAATTAGCAACTCCGGCTAATAAGAAAATTAGGGACACTAAGAAAATATCATACGTGCTTAACAGTTTAATGTTAACAAAGTGTGTTAGATCATGATCTTAGGAATTGTATGTCTTAATACAGTTTGTGAACACAAGCTGAAGCTGAGAAAAGTCTACCAGAGATGCAGCAAACGTACAAGAAACACAAAGTGAACATGGCTATTTGATTGGACCAGATCCTTGCTTGCACTTCGGAAATATGTTTTCCAACTGAATCTGCTACTGAATCACGTTTATATCCTTCCATCAAGCTTATTAACACTTCTAGCAGCTGTTGTCTTTTCAACAGAAAACACCTTTAAGGTGATTTTTATCTAGGTTTCCTCTGATGTGTTTTCCACTCGTTGATTTTGCAATAATTAATACAACCAAAATATTTTCCTGCTCTTGATGATTTTTTTTTCTGAAACCACCCAATGCCTTCAGAAAACAGTTTAATACAATATTGAAAATGTTATTAAGCTTTATTCTTCCAGGTATCAAGTTTGAAATTTTGTGTTGTGACAACCGTGCTAATATGCAAAGATGATCTGCACTTGTCTGTCATTATCCACATTTATTCCGTCAGTTCTGACAGGCTGCGGGCTGCAGGTCCTCTGCATACCACTTTAAAATGGGGGTGGAATGCTGTGGGTGATAGCAAAAGAGTGAGACAGAAATGGAGCAGGGGAACGTCTGAGGAGTGTTTGCCCAGTGCGTTTATTGCCTCTGCATAATTTATGAGCTGCTGGAGCTGACCATCATGGCAGTGTGCCGCAGGCAGCCCCTGGGGCCGTGTGGGACAGGCCTGTAAATTGGATGCAATGCTCCTGCTGAGCTCGCAAGGCCCCCGTTTTTTCACCATCCAGCCTGAGAAACAGATCAGCCTCAGAGCCAGCCAGCTACCTTTGAGTTAAAGGAGATAAAGGGGAAAAAATAACAGGCAGGGCCTTCTGTTGCACACTCCCTAGGCTGTCAATCATCTCTTCCTCCTTCCTTCATTCCTGCTTTAATCGCCACCCAACAACCCCCCTCCCCCTTCACTCCTACCCACATACTGTGCCAACCCCAACCCGCAATCCCCCCCAGTGCCTTCTTCATTACTGACTCCAGTGCTTCTGTGCGCCTCAGCCATATGCACAGCGTTGAGGGCCGCCAGTCACCCAGCATCGCACTAATTAGTTGATAAAGAATTAAGTGGACCTTGAAATTGAAATTGGAACGAAAAAATGAAATCCAGCCACTTTTTCTTCCCTCTATTACAAAGTTCCTTCCTCCTCTTGTCATTGTGCCATTGCAGGCCTCAAGCAGTAACTCTCATCATGAAACTATAATTCTACTCGTTTCAATTTCCAGCTCGGTCTGATTCTTGTATAGGTTTCTGTGTTAACAAGGCCACAGCTGCTCAAAATGAATATGTTCTTGTTTGCACTAATGAACTGATCTGATAGTATTTGTTGACTGGGGCTCTGAATATGCATTAAGTTTGCCATTAAGCTACAATCTGGCACTCATTTTATGAGCAGGTTTTATATAAACAAAGAAGCTCAAAGGGCTTCTCCTAATTTCTTTCATGTCCTTTTTTTTTTTTTTGCAGTGTGACACTGAGACTGACCAGGAAGACAAGGTAAGCCTGTTACGCTCAGCGTACACCACTGACTTTGCTGCAGGCACAGGAGGATATCCAGTAGGCCTAACATTCAAAATGAGACCATCTTTAAGACTGAGGATTTAATGTAATTAGAATTAAACGTCATCTTAATAAGTACTAGAAGGCCTTAATTACTTGCACATTAATTATGAATGACTTAATGAGAAGCAAAATCTAAATCTAACTGGGTTTTAGGGTTTGGGGGATGTTTTAAATGAAATTGCTGTAACAATCTTGAGTGGTGATTTTTTTTTTTTTTTTTGCTCAAATCATAACAGTTACTGAAGTATTTTTAGTATAAGATCCTGGTATTTTTACCCTGTGTCTTGTCTATACTTCTGTCTGTTTTCTTTCTGTCATCTTCTTATTTAAAGGAAATACATCATCTTACATTTCTATTCCCGCAATCTTACAGTTTGTGACACTCAGTTTTTCTGAATATTGAGAATTGAATTTTGTGAAACATAAAATCCATTATCCCTTTTCCATTGCAAGGCCCAGGATTTAAAGCTAGAGTGATTTTTCCAAAAGTTTTCCCTGGTCCCTTTTTAAAAAAAACTGCGCATGCGCAAAACCGTCTTACCTGCTCTTCCACTCCTCAGTGGGACCGCGTGAAAAAAATCTCCCAAATCTACTCTGGTCTTATTTGTTTCTACTGCAGTCTTCTTATTCTTTTCATAAACTTCTACACAATTTGCTTCTTGTGACTCTCAGCCATGTTCAAAGTATACACAGTGAGAGCAGCGGAGCTACAATAAACGGCTAACACCAAAGCTAACCGCTAACCTAGCCGCCAAGCTAACTGGATACATAAACACTAGAAGTGCGTGTGCGTAGCCAACTAGCGGAAACTAACAAGGTGTTACGTGAGCACGTCATAATGATTGCCATGTGGGACATACAATAGATAAGGTGAGTTTTACAGGGCTCCTTTTTCTGCATACACAATGCATTTACTATTTTCAGGATTGAAGAAACAATTTTACCCAGTATAACAAAAAGTGTTTCTGAACAGGATTCCCAGCTATAGCTTTAAAGCATCACGTTTTGTTTTGCACACATCCTAAAACTATTTTTTCTGATAAATTCAGGGTACAAAACTGATAGGTTTGTAAAATCATCATCTCCTTACTACTTTTTACTCCCCCTTGTGGCGGACAATTTTTCTTGTAGCACACAATCCCGCCAAGTCCTACCCTCAGATTGGTACCTTTTCCCATGAAAGTAAAACGCGTGGAAAGTGAAATCCCCCATATGGAAACACACGGTGGGATTTTGATGTCTAATGGAAAAGGGCCTATATAGTGTATGTATAGAATTTTGTTTTGTCAAAACAGATCCTATAATCTAAATTATATAAAGGATCTCCAAGAGCCAACCTGTATAAATGAAGCTCAAATAAAAAATAAGTATATAAAATAACAGTTTGAAAATTACTGCCTTCCTATGGATCAGGACAGAGCAGGTAAGTTTTGCTTTGAGGTCACTGTCCTATTATTTTCATACCTAATGACCATCTGGGTATGGTCATTTATTCTGTGCTCTTTAAGCAGTGAATAAGTGACCTCAAGTGGTCAAATAATTATTAGCTGATTTATTAAAAAAAAGCAGGTCCAGCTGCCATCTGTTGGAGCCACTCCAAGTATTTTACCTGCTGCGCTCAGTGAATTTTCATCAGTGCAGACAAAACGCCTGCATGAGATTAAGTAATATTAGTATCGGGTCATTACTGTGATATTTCAGTAACACTCACTTACTTTCTAAATATTGTAATGGCCATGTCATGAAATCATTAGCCCATCTTAGCTGGAGATTAAACCGCGTATGCTATAGCATCAAAGGTGCAGAAAAGTGATGCTGGAGCCTATTTTAATTACAACAGCACGGTATGTCTCTTTAAAATGTCATGCAGATACGGAGTAATGTGTTGGGATACAACCAAAGCCCTCCTCTACCAGGATATACAATGTTCTCTCGCAGTTTAATAATAGACCAGACCCTGGATCCAACAGAAAAAGATATTTAACAAGTTATATTCATTTAATCCTTCTGTGAACTATGTAGAGACAATAACTTCACTGAAAGTCCTTTTACCTGCAGTACAAATCTTGCTTACATATAGTAATCCAGAGCCTCACACAGGCTTTTTTGGCAGGTAGCAGTGATCGGCTTTATTTGGACTATAAACTGTAATATCAGCAAATGTTTTCATTATAGGTCACAAATTTATAAAATAGATTGTGTCATGTTTATCCACTGTTATACATAATCTTGAAATTTCTTCTCACTTTCAGTTCAGTTTGTTTATAAAAGCATGGCCTATTTTTCCAATGTCCAATCTCAATATTTCCTATTTTTGGTCATTTAGAATCACCAAAATATTTTTAATTTGCTAAATCCATGAACAATGAGGGAGATTTCTTTCAAACTGTGACAGTTTCATACCCTAAGATTACTATACCGTGTATAGTGATGTAATGTTGATCATAAAATGCCAATTGGTAAAAGTTGTCTGAGGCTCCTCATAGTATGTCACCCTGAACAACCTTTTTTAACACTGTCTCCACAGTTTAGATATGATATTTAATGAATAATGAACTGATTGACAATAGGAGAGAAATGCTGTGTCACTCCTAAAGTAGTTCAGTATGAATGTAGTATGAATGCCTGGCTATCTTCATTTAGTATTTAAAACGTCAAATAATTAGCCTGACTTACTCCATAGTTTTGAAAGGGAAAACAAGAGTTTTACTGCCTATATATTCTACCTGTATGCATCTAGATACATCAGTTGGCTGGACCAAGGAGACAATAAACATGGTAATGAATTCCTGAATTTTTATTGCTGTTTTAGTATTCACAAGATCCCAGTAATGGTAAGCATCAATAAAAGCTTGATCCAAACGTTTTTTAAGGTTTGAGTGCACCCTAAAGATTCTAAAAGCAGCTTTATCATCCACTAACTTCTAACTAGAGATCTAGATGCTCTCTAATGATTTAGTAATGCCATTTGCTTGTTGTGTTTAGACTGTGCGGCAAATTGAGTCATTACTCAGTGTTGTCGATTTAAATTGCTCCTGTCTCAGTGGCAATTCCTTTTTGTTTCAGAGAGAGAGAGAGAGAGAGAGAGAGAGAGAGAGAGAGAGAGAGAGAGAGAGAGAGAGACTGTAATCCCCCCAGTGACTCTATTAATTCACCATGGCTCACGTTACGCTCCTGATGAACAGCCCCGACTACACCTTCCTGTCATTGATTAATTGTGTATTAAAGTAACAGAGGAGTGAATTAGTAAATAGGAGACCCCGATGACTTGAGTTGACTCACGTGGTCTGGGGAGTAATTGGAGCTCCCGCTTTACACTTTTACCCCCTCCTGAGTCCACACCACCTATAGCCCTATCTGCTCCTGCCAGGCACCTGGCGCACCCCGCCCACTGACACTGCTGTCATTGGCATTCTGTGGGTGACCTGGTCTGCTTTACAACACCATAGCAGGGAAGGACATAGGAGAGCAGAGTCATTTTAATGGGTCAAATGTATTCAGATGAGAACAAACATGGCTTATTTAGTTTCCCTTCAAAAGCAGGAAATGGAAAAAGTGTCCCCAGGAGAAATCACGTCCTGCCTGGTGTAGAAGCCCTCTCCCGTGTTGGAGAGAGCTGCCAGGCTCTGATAAGAGACAGCTATTCACATCTCAGAGTGCATGTGCAGATGATCCTTCTTGTGTGTTTTTGTGTGTCTGAATGTGCTGGAAACAGCCAGAGCATTTGCTCATTATAAAGTGACCTGTAGGACGGGCCCCCTCTAACGTGACATGTTAATAGCGTTCCGGGAGACAGGTGGGAGGAAGGCTCACTGCAACTACTCGTCACACACGGCTGGCATTATTAGCTCTTTGTGCATTATCATTAGCATTTCTGTTTAAGGGTTCCTAACCAGTAGTTTTCTGTCTCTGCACATGCATAAGGAAGGACAGTCTGAAGAGGCAAGTTCCTGTTTTAATGCTCTTAGAGGAAACATGACAAAATAATTCTGTGTTTCATGATCACATTGATTGGGTTTTGTTGGTCCTTGGTCACTATCATGTAGCATAAACTCTAATTTTCTTCTGAAAGATGCACTTTAGTCTCTGTAGTCTTGAGAACCCTTGTACAATTACACATTTATAGACTGAAATGGGTTTTAGAGTTCGGGAGTTAATCCATCCATCCATCCATCCATTTTCCGAACCGCTTTATCCCTCATGGGGTCGCGGGGGTTGCTGGTGCCTATCTCCAGCGTTCACTGGGCGAGAGGCGGGGTACACCCTGGACAGGTCGCCAGTCTGTCGCAGGGCAACACAGAGACAAACACACACACCTAAGGACAATTTGGAGAAGCCAGTTAACCTAACAGTCATGTTTTTGGTCTGTGGGAGGAAGCCGGAGTACCCGGAGAGAACCCACGCATGCACAGGGAGAACATGCAAACTCCATGCAGAAAGACCCAGGGGTGTACTTGAACCCAGGACCTTCTTGCTGCAAGGCAACAGCGCTAACCACTGCGCCACTGTGCAGCCCGAGTTCGGGAGTTAAATCCCAGATAAAAATCTTCACTCTTGTCGTTGGACAACACACTAAAAGAGCCCAAAGCATAAAGTTGGTTTAAGGTCCATTCAGATCCAGTACAAGCATTGGTTCTGGGTGATCTAACCAAATCTTCAGTTATACCTGCTGAGGAGGGCTGCTACAATAACACAGCATAATCAGCAACTTTAACTCCAAATAATTGTCGCCTTATCAAATAGTGTTTTATGACTGCAATGTACCACATGAAGTTGTAGAGGCAGTGAGATCTTCATTGTTTGCCATTGTTTGTTAGATGAGTTTTTCAAGCACATTGAACCATGCTTCAAGAAAAAACAAATTACGAGGGACGTGCAGTAGGAAACATTCAGAGAACCTCTGGTGGACACTGTCCAATTGTCACAGGGAAACAGTGAAACAAGAACAATTCCTGCTGCTTTTGCCGTGTTTCCTTGTGTTGTCAAGATTTAAACCTGGGAATGATATCAAGTCCAATTTTACCATGTTCTTGTTGCAAGTTAGATAATCACCAGGATATGCTAACTGATGTGCACAGAAAGAAGCAAATTACAGTACTTTCTAGCCATGCATGCTAATGACGGTATATTCCTTTGTTTAACATGCTCACTAACAGAATTTGTTAAATTAAAACTGTCAGAATTGAAAAAAATTATTATTCAAGCTATCACAATATCCGAACTTTATGACAGCCATATTGGATTTTGGGGCTCTGCTTTTAGAGAAATCTCTGACTTTCCCATTTGGAGTTTTACCTTTTTTTTCGCTTTTATTTAAAAAACACGGTAAAATAAAAATAGGTCCATGTACTGTTCTTCTGTTGTTTTGCTTCCATAGTACTTGATAGAAAAACCTTGAGAACCACAGTAGTAGTTTTGCCTTAAATGGATCACAGGACTCTGTGCCATGAAGCAGTAATCAGTGTCCAGATGCCCTGAGTACAACTTGTTATAAAAATGAACAGAGACATATTTTTGACCCATTGTTTATGTTCTTATGATGTCACTGCTTTTTTTCAGTTTGCTAACATGTTAGTAGCAGTAGTAATTAGGAGAAACACACAGTGGGGAAGTTGACATCTGATTAGGCACACTTAAGGGCAGTTTCACTCATTTTAAGGAATCTGGACTACTTGTTAAGCTCTAGTTCAAAATCTGAAAGTCAGCCTATACATTTATCTTGCTTTCTGTGAATATTTTTTGAATAGTAGTTTAATGCTGCAAATCAGACTGGCGACCTGTCCAGGGTGTACCCCGCCTCTCGCCCAGTGAATGCTGGAGATAGGCACCAGCAACCCCTGCGACCCCATGAGTGATTAAGCGGGTCAGAAAATGGATGGATGCTGCAAATCCACATCACATTTTAGGAAAGTGAGATTACATTCTGTTTCTAATTTTTCTTAATTGCCTGCTGATCTGTGTATCAGTGTATGAATATGTGTGTCTTACTGAGTGCAATTGGGTGAATTTGGCTATAGTATGAAGTATCTTGAGTGGTCAGTATGACCAGAAAAGCGTGACACAAATTATTCCATTTACCATTTCATTTTATGCCATTTTAATTGCATCCAACCATATAGCTGTTTCAGCATAAATGGCTCAAGTCTTAAAACAGCACACCTTGCTCCTGCCAGTGACATTTCTATGCAGAGCAGTTTGCTGAAGCTCTGAGATGCCGTTATGTTTACTTACTAATTTGATATGACTTGTTGATAAGTCAGCTCATAACATATTTCATTTCATTGTGTTTCAATACATTGAAAAACCTCTTGCCATTGATAGCACTGCTATAGATAACAGCACATAGCATGACACAGACAGACACGGAGCATAAGCAGCCAACACAGTCTCTCTTCACTGTGAGCCTCATTGGCTGAAAAAGATTCTTTTTAGGTCATGGCTTTCAAGGCCTAATTCATAGCTCTGCTCTATGGTCCACTCCACTGCAAAGCTTCTGTGTTCAGTTTAGATTTTTGTGACCACAGTGACTGTACTCCCAAACAACAATGATGTCAGTTTTTCAGGGTGGAAAAAGGGACAAGAGATCTTCTCTTTTCCCAATTTACATAATTTTGTTTTCCCGATACAAAGACTGTATTGATATTCTGGGGAGCAATCACTTTATTCTTTCTTTTCAGTTCCTCTCTTCTTCTCTTCTGAGCAGAGAGTTTACAAAGCACATTATAAACCCATAAGAGGCAGTATATAAAATGATTAAAAGGCAGGGCAACAAATAACTATTTCCCCTCCAAAACATTTGTTTTGCAATCTAGTCATACAAGATATGTCAGGTTACAGGTGGAACAAGTTTGCAATTGAATGACCTCTGCCTCATTAGCTTACATCGCAAAAACCTTGCACTTTAACAGAGTTGTCTTTTCAGCTTAGGGCTGGACGATAATCAATAACAATATATATTGATCGATAGACGTGTGCCACGATAGGAAAAAACAGGGTCGATAAAACTTCGATAGACAGTTTTCCTTCCTTCCTTTCAGCCTATCATATTAGTTGATGCTAGTCACTACTTCCTCTCGACCAATCGTAGTCGCGGACCCAGGCACGCCGTCACAAACTGTCGCCCTCTCAAACCACAACACAGAGCACGTGAATATTTCGCAGCAAGGAGCGGCGGAGTAAACGGTCCCAAAACGGGGTTTTACTAGTTCGCCAGCCTGACAGAAATAAACCAGTGATTTGTAAAACAAGGAACCGTTAAAGTCTGGTTACGCAACCAACTTGTTTCATCACGTAAGCCGCTCACACCCGCAGAAGCGCGAGCTTTGTCAGCCCCGCAGCCGCTCCGCGTCATCCTTGGAGAAATGTTACGGAGCTTCTTCCAAAACAAAGAAGGTATAGCAGCTAAACTGGGCTCCCTTCTTTGTGATAAAATGGTATTGGTATATTTATTTTGGTCATTTTACGGGTCACTTTAGTTTATTCTTTGTCAGTATTTAATAACATAACTCAGGTCTCTTAAGTTATTTTTCTAAAATTCTGTTATGGTTAAAAAAGTTGGTTAACTAAAGATTTAATTGTAATTCTGTGTTTGTGTTCTTTATTAAAATTAAATCATTTAGCAATATCATAAAATGTCCAGGACACCTGCACATAAAATATGGTTTTAAATATTTTCAATAATTATCGATATCGATCAATATGCATTTTTTTATCGATAAACTTTTTTTCTACATCGTCCAGCCCTATTTCAGCTTTAATGAAGTTTGTCCACCTGTATCATCTATGTCAGTGGTAGTTCTAAAGAGAACCTAACATTAACTCTGCAAACTACAATAAATACTGCATCATTGTTTCACTGTTAGACAGATGGGAGACGCACTCTGAAAAATACCCTGAGTCTCAGCTTGTCTCAGCAGATTATTTAAAAAAACTCCATAATACTTAGAGTAAATAATGTAATCCATACCTTTTCATGTGCTCAAGCTCATTTACTGAAAAATGCATACACTGGAAAATCTACTAAATTGTTCAGTAGTTTTACCAGTGGTGAATTTCTGCAGCTTTGTAATATTATCAAGTGCTCTCAGACCTGCTTTGTCTGGACTTGTAAATGCTGAAGTGACTTTTTCCTCCCTCATAAGTGGCACCTTGAAAATGTCAGACCAACGTTTTAATCTAAACTTGTGCTGAATTTCTGATCTGCAGGGTCTGCCTTCCCCGCCTTAGTGTTTTTCCCCCCATCATTATAAACCACACCTTCCATAAGCACTATTTACTTTCTACATCAGCAGACACTAGCGATAAATTCTATTTTGAAAATGTTTTGCATCTTTCTAATGAAGCTTCTGCAGAGCGCCATAATTCGCTGTGCTCCGCTCTTATTGAAAACAAGGTGCTTTGGAGCAGCGCGAGGAATCTGTTTGTCCTTGACATAAGATAAAGATCTGAACTGGTAATATATTTGCTGTTTCTCTTCCTTTATTGTTTTGCTGTGTTTGCCCTCAGGCAATTACACCAGAAGAGTTGTGTTTCTCAATCACTCAGTAGCACTGTACATAAAACCATTTTATCTCCTCCTCTTACCCCACATCACCACCAAGCCCTCCCTCTTTTCACCGCAGTGGGAAGGATGAGTAATAAAAAGGAGAGAGCAACTTGTCAGCATTAAAAGATTATGTGTTTTGCCCCCTCCAAAGGAAGAGAGTGGTGTTTACAGGCTTGAGTGGGTGCTCGCTAGGCCGAGGCTGAGGCTGATTGCACTAGAGTACCCTGTCAGCCAGTGATTTGTCATGTACTTTATCATCCTTGTCACTCTGCGGAGCGTTGTCATAGGTAACGTTCCCGCCTGCCCCCTCCCCTCTTTGTGCTTTGTACCCAGTCAGTGTAGGAAATTTGTATTTACTTTGGGGGAGTGTAATTTGTTCCTCATGGATAATATGACCCTTAGCGGAGCCGGATCACGGGTTAGTTGAAGTGATATTTTCCGGTAATGGTAGTCGTACATCATGGCTGTCAGGCCGGGTTAGGAGGCGAGCACATTACAGCTCCATTTTAGCACTGCAGGCATCTGGGATTATTTTCCATAACCAAGTATGACATGACCGCTCTGCGGAGTGCATTAAATTTTTACTAGCTTTTTTCTCCCTCCCCCTGCCAACTTCTGTGGCGTTTTTCCCCTGGTCTTGGTCTCGGGGCTGCCATGTTGATGGATACCCCCAGAGTCCCAGTAGTCCTGGCCAAGGTTAGCGGGTGTCACAGACCTACACCGTTCCCTCCATCCAATAACCAGCAAATCCCTGCTCCCTCTGAGGTGCACACCACCAAGTCCAACTTACGTCTACACCCACATACAAAGAAGTAATTCAAAGACGAGAAGAAAACAGAAGTGTAATATTCCGCTTTAACAGTTCAATTTCTAGTGTCAAAAGAAGAAAAATGTACCTTAAGAGGTTTTCCGTCAGAGGTTTTAAAGAACGCCTGACAAACAGATAGATGGGCTTTGCGGAAACTTCTACATCTCCATGAATAAAACTTTCTTTTCATATTGGAGGGTTTATTTAGGCAGCCAATGTTGCACCCTTTGGCTTGTAATTGTTCTCCTTTTCTTTCCTCATCTGTCCTAATCGCCTCTCCTCTCCCGCATTTTGATTCCTCTCTCCTTGGCAGCAAGGTCAGCAATGTAAATGCCACCTCTTGCCATTGACAAATGGCCACCCCCCTGTCTGATAATCACTAAGGTCTCAGAGGTGAGCGAGCAGGCGGAGCTCATTAGGGCGCCACAGATGAGAAATTAATGTGGAGATCTCAGGCTTGGCTGAGATCCACACTCACAGGCCTCGGCAGGGGAGGTAGGTGAACAGGGGAGGGGGAATGCAGTGAGCTCGATGGATGGACCCTGTCTGATGGATGACCAGGTCAGCTGGCAGTGGCACTCCCAGGACAGTGCCACACATGTACAAATACACACCAACCTCGTCCACTGATTAGAATCTCTCCTCTTTTGTAGTGCAGTGTCTCACCTAAGGCGTGGTACTGACACTGCAGAGTTTCAGGCCAAGAGTCAGGGTCGGAGCAGAAGCATTTCACCTCTTTGAGTGACAAGCCCATAATTAAATGGAATGAAGTCTAAGTCGCTAGTTGCCAGAGATGGGACCAAGACCTCAATGTTGGTTGCAAATGTACAAATCAGGTTGGGAGTTTTTCTTCAGGAATCAAACTAAGAAGCAAGCCTAATTGTGGTAAAACTGTATAAATGATATGATGCTGCTCAAGTCTACTCTGCACACCCAGAACTGGAACCAAACATAGAGAAGCAGCATTTAGTTTTTATGCTCCTCTAATCTGGAACAAACTCCCAGAAGACTGTAAAATTGCTGAAACCCTGAGTTCCTTTTAAATCTAGTTTAATAAACCTTGTTTAGAGTTCCATTTAAATGTTAATGTTCAACTCAAACTGTTGTAGTTTGTAGTTCAACTTATCTTGACCTACTGCTACTATGCCACTGATATTTACTTTCCTCTATAGTTTTTCTTATATTCTGTTCATGTACAGCACTTTGAATTGTCTTGTTACTAAAATGTGCTATACACATAAACTTAGCTTCCCTTGCCATGTCTTTTACTCATCCCACTGTAAGCAACTTTCATTCAACTCACAAGTTAGTCTACAGTAAAACAGAGACATTAACAGGCTCATCAGTTCTGTTCCTTTTTATGTATCATTATTATACCAACCTTTACTTTTGAGGGGTACTTAATTTGTTTATTGTAATTTTTTAATGCTGCAACATTTATTTAGGAAAGACTGCATGCTAGAAATACAGCAGCAGTTGGAATAGAGTCAAGCAAATGTTTCCATATCCATAAAAAGCATCACTATTGCCTTTTAGATTTCCTCCTGATTCTTTGTGATAGCTTGCGGAATAGCTGTTGGTGGTGAAACACCGCCTTGTCGGGGGTATAGCTTTTACCTTGAGACGTGATATTATACAGGGCCTAATGCGTTACACTTGCCTCTGGGGTGATCTGCCTCCCCATTCATTTATGGCCAACAATAAAATGTAATAATGCACATGTTTGAATAGGACAAGGTTGCCAAGTCCTTGAAATTGAATGGATGGGGAAAAAACAGTCACAGCAGTGAATCATGTTTCAAAGGCAGTGATTCAATTCCCAGCACAAGCTGAGAACAAAGGGAATGGAAAATAATTCCATCAGCAACAAAAGCCAAACATATGCTCTTTGACGGAGATGTTCGCTGCTGTAGAAATAAAAAATACTTTCCGTTTTGCCTGACCTGGAAAAACATCTCAAGAAAACAGATACATACACATCACATTAAGCATTTATATAAATTGCCCCTGAACAGGAGCCTCACATAAAGTCCAGTATTTATTTTATGTGGCTTAAAGTATACAATACATTTATATAGCACTTATAAGTAGTAATAAAACACAGGTGTTTCACATCAAAGTGGAATCTGTCTATCCAGCTGCTGTTGGTTTATGACATATTTTTATTTGCATGTTTGAGACTTTTATTTAGAAGAAAGGAAGTAGTTTCTCAGTTGCTTTGTTTGGTTGACAGAATTGACAGCTAAAGACTTCTCTTAACCCTGGCCCAGTACTTGGTAGCAAAAACAATAAAACGTCTCCACTACTTTTAAATTGAGCACTTTTGACATTTTGGTTCCTCAGTACAAAAAAGAAAAATAATGAGAGACCCGACATAAACTACTGCCAAAATACTATCACTCCCTAACTGTTAACCAGGGTAAGCTTAATGTCTTCTTTGGAGCTTCATGTAAGCGCTAAATAAAAGCAACACTGGCTCCATAGATTTTTGACCCCAACTATTAGTTGAGTATGTAAACATTATCTATCCATCCATCCATCCATCCATCCATTTCCTAACACGTCTATCCCTGTTGGGGTCACGAGGGGTGCTGGTGCCTATCTCCAGCTGTCAATGGGCAAGAGGCAGGGTACACCCCGAACAGGTCGCCAATCTATCACAGTGGAAACATTATAATAAATCAATTAAACAAGGTATGATCTTTTGAGATTTACAATGGGCAATAAATTACATTACATTTATCATTGTTGTTAAGTGTTTAGTTGGTGAAGAGGACCCCAAGCTAATCAATTTGGGACCTAAGTTGGGCCATGATGCTAACTCATTATACCCCTGGGGTTCAGTGGTATAAAAACATACCCCTGGTATTAAAAAGTATAGTATATAGTCTAGATTGCATTTATATATCTCCACTTTAAAATTAAAAATACACGAACGGTAATCAGTGTTGCCAGGTCCGGTATATTATAAG